>NC_056431.1:49478665-49638665 GCF_018296145.1 Oncorhynchus tshawytscha | reverse complement strand
AGGAGGGGTAGAGAGAGAGGAGGGGGTAGAGGGAGGAGGGGTAGACGGAGGAGGGGTGGAGAGAGGAGGGGTGGAGAGAGGAGGGGTAGAGGGAGGAGGGGTGGGAGAGAGGGAGGAGGGGTGGAGAGAGGAGGGGTAGAGGGAGGAGGGGTGGAGAGAGGGAGGAGGGGTGGAGAGAGGAGGGGTAGAGGGAGGAGGGGTGGAGAGAGGAGGGGTAGAGAGAGGAGGGGTAGAGGGAGGAGGGGTGGAGAGAGGGTAGAGGGAGGAGGGGTAGAGGGAGTAGGGGTGGAGAGAGGGTAGAGGGAGGAGGGGTAGAGGGGTGGAGGAGGGGTGGAGAGAGGAGGGGTAGAGGGAGGAGGGGTAGAGAGAGGAGGGGTAGAGGGAGGAGGGGTGGAGAGAGGGTAGAGGGAGGAGGGGTAGAGGGAGGAGGGGTGGAGAGAGGGTAGAGGGAGGAGGGGTAGAGGGAGGAGGAGTGGAGAGAGGGTAGAGGGGTGGGAGGAGGAGGGGTAGAGGGGGAGGAGGGGTGGAGAGAGGGTAGAGGGGAAGAGGGGTGGAGGAGGGGTAGAGGGAGGAGGGGTGGAGAGAGGGTAGAGGGAGGAGGGGTGGAGAGAGGAGGGGAGAGAGAGGGAGGAGGGGTGGAGAGAGGGTAGAGGGAGGAGGGGTAGAGGGAGGAGGGGTAGAGGGAGGAGGGGGGTGGAGAGAGGAGGGGTAGAGGGAGGAGGGGTGGAGAGAGGGTAGAGGGAGGAGGGGTAGAGGGGTGGAGGAGGGGTGGAGAGAGGGAGGAGGGGTGGAGAGAGGAGGGGTAGAGAGAGGAGGGGTAGGGGAGGGAGGAGGGGTGGAGAGAGGGTAGAGGGAGGAGGGTAGAGGGAGGAGGGTGGGGAGGGGTAGAGGGAGGAGGAGGGGTGGAGAGAGGAGGGGTAGAGGGAGGAGGGGTGGAGAGAGGGTAGAGGGGGAGGAGGGGTAGAGGGGTGGAGGAGGGGGTAGAGGGAGGAGGGGTGGAGAGAGGGTAGAGGGAGGAGGGGTAGAGGGGGAGAGAGGGTAGAGGGAGGATGGGTGGAGAGAGGGTAGAGGGAGGATGGGTGGAGAGAGGGAGGAGGGGTGGAGAGAGAGAGGAGGGGTGGAGAGAGGGAGGAGGGGTGGAGAGGGAGGAGGGGTGGAGAGAGGGTAGAGGGAGGAGGGGTGGAGAGGGTAGAGGGAAGAGGGCACTGGTAACATGGGTTGGAACGCAAGGCTGAGGGTCCTTTTGAAAGGGGGAAGAGAGTAGTGCTACGACCCCCCCCTTACTAACCCTCCTCTTCTCTGACACATACACACACATACACACAAACTGGCCCTCTGACATGGGGCAGCCACACAAAGGCACACAGGACTGCTGTTCTGGGTGACCCGGATCAGAGGAGAAAGAGTAGCTAGTACTTCTGCTCTGTACAGTTACAACTGTTGCCTTATGGTGCATTCTGACTGGGGCCTCTAGCATAGACCTATGTCCATGTGTAAAAGCCTATGAATCTAAACTAGGTCATTGCTCTGCTCAGTGCACGTTATCAAAAACATTGTGCTTTACTCACGTGAGTAGCTACACTATTTTGATTGGTTGGGTCAGTTCCATTTTATTTCAATTAAGGAGATGCAGTACATTGACATTCCAATTCAATAATTTGAAAGAGGCCATATTTTTTCAATGAGGATCTCCATTCCTGAAGTGGAATTCCAATCCACTTTCTCTAGTTTACTGAATAGAGATGGAGTTGACTCTAGCTCTGGTTGCTAATGGCTACTGATGTTTGCTGTGATTGTTGCTTTCTGTTGGACAGACAGGGAAAGACAGTGATGGACTGCTACGAACACACAGCAGTTTAGCCATCTCTGACAGGAAAATTCAGTGACTTCCCCAGGTAGATGCTAAATTCCCACAGCAGCACCCTAACCAACACCAACCCAACCCCCTCTACAACATGTCACACCACTCTCAGTCTAGTGATGCTCTCTTTTCCCTCTGACTAAAGGTATGAACTGGTTATTAAGTCATTTATAGGGCCCGGGCTCATGGATAGAGTCACATAGCAGGATATACTCCTGGCCCCAGGTATGAACTGGTTATTAAGTCATTTATAGGGCCCGGGCTCATGGATAGAGTCACATAGCAGGATATACTCCTGGCCCCAGGTATGAACTGGTTATTAAGTCATTTATAGGGCCCGGGCTCATGGATAGAGTCACATAGCAGGATATACTCCTGGCCCCAGGTATGAACTGGTTATTAAGTCATTTATAGGGCCCGGGCTCATGGATAGAGTCACATAGCAGGATATACTCCTGGCCCCAGGTATGAACTGGTTATTAAGTCATTTATAGGGCCCGGGCTCATGGATAGAGTCACATAGCAGGATATACTCCTGGCCCCAGGTATGAACTGGTTATTAAGTCATTTATAGGGCCCAGGCTCATGGATAGAGTCACATAGCAGGATATACTCCTGGCCCCAGGTATGAACTGGTTATTAAGTCATTTATAGGGCCCAGGCTCATGGATAGAGTCACATAGCAGGATATACTCCTGGCCCCAGGTATGAACTGGTTATTAAGTCATTTATAGGGCCCGGGCTCATGGATAGAGTCACATAGCAGGATATACTCCTGGCCCCAGGTATGAACTGGTTATTAAGTCATTTATAGGGCCCGGGCTCATGGATAGAGTCACATAGCAGGATATACTCCTGGCCCCAGGTATGAACTGGTTATTAAGTCATTTATAGGGCCCGGGCTCATGGATAGAGTCACATAGCAGGATATACTCCTGGCCCCAGGTATGTGTTATAAATAGGGCCAGGGATGTTTTCCTAACCATGTTAACTGACCAGGAAAAACTCTGGTCCTAGCTGAGGCTCCTCACTGTATGACAACACTGAACAACACTGAAAATACTACTGTTATTCAAAACACTCAAACTATTATAGAAGTGGGGATTGGAGTTACATAATCTTATCACACAAAAAGTGGGATTTACACATGATTGTAGGTCCCTAAATGTGGGATTATGGTTGTTTTGAGTAATTATGTCCGGTATTGTGTAACCCTGACCTCACGTCTATGTATACTGTATAAAGGTTAAATCAGAGAGTGGCAGGGGGAGTGGAGACAGGAATATGAGAATGCATTTACAAATGTAACATTGTGTGATTAGCCTTTTGTGTGTGTGTCTATAGAGAAGGCTGAATGAGGAGCAGGATAAAGGCTTTTGTGTAGACACCTGTACGGGCACGTAGGCTCATCCCTGGCCCTGGAAAGAGAGAGAGAGGTGGTGAAGGAGAGAGGAGAGGGAGGGGGATGGAAAAGCCAGGGAGGGGAGCATTGTGCCACAGATTTTGCCACAACACTCAATTTTACTCACATACCCAAGCTAACTGATATGGAACCCACAATCTTTACTGTGTGTGTTTTGTAGGTGAGCTCAGGTTGTTATTTTGATTCCAAAGAAATCAGAAGACCTAAATAAACTGACCTGTGATTAGATGTTGTGTCCAATCTCTGAGCAGCTCCACCTGTGTGGTCAATTGTTGATTAGGTTTGCCTAGCTGTCAGATTGGTTGATATGCTGTGCTCTGTAACCCGTGGTTACCAGACTGGTCAATGATGCAGGTCAGGGTTTGTTTGAATGTGTCAAGTCTTAGTCAAACATCTCAGGTACCAGGGAAATTTAGCAAGAGTGACCCAGCGTGTGTGTGTTTGTGTGTGTGTGTGTGTGTGTGTGTGTGTGTGTGTGTGTGTGTGTGTGTGTGTGTGTGTGTGTGTGTGTGTTTGTCACAGGTTTTTTTAAAGTAAAAAAAAAAAAAAAACATTTAACCTTTATTTAACTAGGCAAGTCAGTTAAGAACAAATTCTTCTTTACAATGACAGCCTGCCCCGGCCAAACCCAGACGACGCTGGGCCAAATGTGCGCCGCCCTATGGGACTCCCAACCACGGCCGGATGTGATACAGCCTGGATTCAAACTAGGGACTGCACAGTAGTGACGCCTCTTGCACTGAGATGCAGTGCCTTAGACCGCTGCGCCACTCGGGAGCAGTCTTTTGATACCACAGAGTCTTTCAGGAATGTGGTCCTTTCTATTGACTCATTTATCTTGGTAACATGCAGTTTATCCAATGGAATCTGGGTGTTAACAGGCAATAGAAACGCTGGACTTGGCAGTTAAGAAAGACACAGTCAGTCAGACAGACACATAGTCACATTTGTGCACATACACACACAAACACACACACACCCTGCAAGACCTTTGGACTTCAGAAAGCCTCAGCACCTCTGTGTCACCTGGGAAGGAAATGTGTGTGTGTGTGTATCAACCCTATCCTGTATGAATGTTCCCTGACCTTAAAGAGACAGGTCAAAAGAAAACAAGCTGAGTGAAACCATGGGCTACGTCCCAAATGGCACCTTATTTCCTATATAGTGCACTACTTTTGACCAGGGCCCAAAAGTAGTGCACTATACAGGGAATAGGGTGCCATTTGGGACACAGACATGCTTTGTGGAGGGGCCTTCCATGTGATCACAGTGTATGTCTTGCCTGTTGGACCCATTGTCATGAATGTTTAGACTCACTCCTGCTAGGTCAACACACTCACAAAGCACGGCTGTTGTTTACCTTACCTATATGCCTACTTATTTACTTTACCTATATGCCTACCCTCCCTCCCTACCACAGGAGGCTGCTGAGGGGAGGACGGCTAATAATAACGGCCGGAACGGAGCTGATGGAATGGCATTAAACATGCATTTGACACCATTCCACTGATTCTGCTCCAGCCAGTGGATGACCCCGTCTTCCGCAGTTAAGGTGCCACCAACCTCCTGTGCTACCTACCTGCCTCCCTACCCAGCCTGGTCTCATAGACTAGACATAACATAGTAAACAAATCTGGGACACTCAAATTAGTAAGATATGTTACATTTGGTATGGTTACATAAGATTGGTTGGGTGGGCATATATAATGTGAACGTCTAGCAACCCAAATCGTTTTAGCTAACCAACTTTGCAACTACTAAACCTTCCCCTAACCTTAACCATTTAACCTAACTCCTAACCCTATCCTTAACCCTAACCTGAACCCAACTCCTAACCTTAACGCTAACCTTAACCCCTAACCCAGGTATTCCCGTCGGGGGTACGCCAAATAAAATGTGATTCACATTTTATTTTTTTATAATAAAAAAATCTTCACATTTTCAAATAGTACATTTATATTTTCCAACGGGGCTATAGATTTGGATGAGTTTTTTTTCTTGCCTGAGTAACCTTGTTTCACTGCCAAAAATAGAATTAAACCATCTAGTGTTCAGCAAAATAACAACACAATGTCAAATACAGGTAGCCTAGTCAAATAATTAACATCCAATCACATTAAACGTTACTCTCTCACAGGAAACCTTCACTCTTGAGCAGACATTTAGAAACATGACAATTTGAAAAATAAGCAACTGTAGTTTTTTTGAGCAAGAATCAAGGCGACTTTCGAGTAGTAAGACATATATAAAAGCAACAGATACCATTAATAAGAAGGGGCTAGAAGCGTCTTATATGATGAGCTACCGAGTGGCTAGGACAGGCAAGCCCCATCCTTTGTGGAGGACTTAATTCTTCCTGCTACAGCGGATATGGCTGGGACAATGCTGGGGGAAAAGACCAAAAAAACTATACAGACAATGTCTTCATCAAACATCACTGTTTCACGATGCATCAGTGACATGGCAGGAGATGTTTTGAAAGAATTACTGCTTTGCATACAAGCCAGTGTATTGAATGTGCGGGACAAAATTGAGACTTTAATTAAGAAGTTGGAGCTCTTTTCTGCCTGCATTAACAAGAACAACACACAGGTCTTTCCATCATTGTATGATTTTTTTGTGTGCAAATGAACTCAAGCTTACAGACAATGTCAAATGTGATATAGCGAAGAACCTGAGTGAGATGGGTGCGCAATTACGCAGGTACTTTCCCAAAACGTACGACACAAACAACTGGATTCGTTATCCCTTTCATGCCCTGCCTCCAGTCCACTTACTGATATCTGAACAAGAGAGCCTCATCGAAATTGCAACAAGCGATTCTGTGAAAACTGAATTTAATCATAAGCCACTGCCAGATTTCTGGATAGGGCTACGCTCAGAGTTTCATGCCTTGGCAAATTGTGTTGTTATTAAGACACTGATGCCCTTTGCAACCACGTACCTACAGTTGAAGTCAGAAGTTTACATACACTTAGGTTGGAGTCATTAAAACTCCCTTTTCAACCACCCCACACATTTCTTGTTAACAAACTATAGTTTTGGCAAGTCAGTTAGGACATCTACTTTGTGCATAACACAAGTCATTTTTCCAACAATTGTTTACAGACAGATCATTTCACTTATAATTCACTGTATCACAATTCCAGTGGGTCAGAAGTTTACATACACTAAGTTGACTGTGCCTTTAAACAGCTTGGAAAATTCCAGAAAATTATGTCATGGCTTTAGAAGCTTCTGATAGGCTAATTGACATAATTTGAGTCAATTGGAGGTGTACCTGTGGATGTATTTCAAGGCCTACCTTCAAACTCAGTGTATCTTTGCTTGACAAGGGAAAATAAAAATAAATCAGACAAGACCTCAGAAAGAAAATTGCGGACCTCCAAGTCTGGTTCATCCTTGGGAGCAATTTCTTGAAGCTACCACGTTCATCTGTACAAACAATAGTACGCAAGTATAAACACCATGGGACCATGCAGCCGTAATACCGCTCAGGAAGGAGACGCTTTCTGTATCCTAGAGATGAACATACATTGGTGTAAAAAGTGCAAATCAATCCCAGAACAACAGCAAAGGCCCTTGTGAAGATGCTGGAGGAAACAGGTACAAAAGTATCTATATCCACAGTAAAATGAGTCCTATGTCGACATAACCTGAAAGGCCGCTCAGCAAGGAAGAAGCCACTGCTCCAAAACCACCATAAAAAAGCCAGACTACAGTTTGCAACTGCACATGTGGATAAAGATCATACTTTTTGGAGAAATGTCCTCTGGTCTGATGAAACAAAAATAGAACAGTTTGGCCATAATGATCATTGTTATGTTTGGAGGAAAAAGGGGGAAGCTTGCAAGTCGAAGAACACCATCCCAACCGTGAAGCATGGGGGTGGCAGCATCATGTTGTGGGGGTGCATTGCTGCAAGAGGGACTGGTGCACTTAACAAAAGGAAGGCAATGCTACCAAATACTAATTAAGTGTATGTAAACTTCTGACCCACTGGGGGTGTGATGAAATAAATAAATGCTGAAAGAAATCATTCTCTCTACTATTATTCTTACATTTCACATTCTTAAAATAAAGTGGTGATCCTAACTGACCTACGACAGGGAATTTTTACAAGGATTAAATGTCAGGAATTGTGAAAAAGTGAACTAAATGCATTTGGCTGAAGTGTATGCAAACTTCCGACTTCAACTGTATGTGTGGAGTCTCGGCCCTCACTAGCATGAAAACTAAATACAGGTGCAGACGGTGTGTGGAAATGATTTAAGACTGAGACTCTCTCCAATACAACCCAACATTGCAGAGTTATGTGCATCCTTTCAAGCACACCCTTCTCATTAACCTGTGGTGAGTTATTCAACCTTTTTGATGAAGAAATAAGGTTTTATATGTAAGATGGTTAAATAAAGAGCGAAATGATTGATTATTATTATATTATTATTTGTGCCCTGGTCCTATTTCCAACGTGCCGGGTTGTGACAAAAACTCACACTCATTCTTATGTTTAATAAATGTATCGTATAGTGTGTGTGTGGTAGGATTACAATGATGGCAAAAAACAGCATTTGAGAGTGAACTGACCCTGGTGCTAGAAGGGGTACGCAGCTGGAGGTTGAATGTTTGAAGGGGTAAAAGTTTTGGAAGCACTGCCTTAACCCTTACCCTAGCTAACGTTAGCGTTAGCCACCTAGCTAACATTAGCGTTAGCCACCTAGCTAACGTTAGCCACAACAAATTGCAATTCGTAACATATCAATTCACAACATATCACAAGAATTGTAATTTGTAACATATCATACGAAATGGATGATGGACATCCATATCCAAATGAATACATACCATACTAAATTGAGTTTCCTGGATTTACATACAGAATAATAGGGAATTCTCTGAGACCAGGCTGCCCTTTTATTTAACTAGGCAAGTCAGTTAACTGACTTACCTGGTTAAATAAAATATCATGGACTGACTGTTTTAATTCCTAAACAAATACTTTGGTATAAAGTATATGTTAGCTATGGCTAGAACAAAGTTCATCCCCTGGATATCAAAGAATTATCTAACTTAGCTGGCGTAATAGCTAACTTAGCTAGCAAAAAAGTCTAAATGTAATGCGTGACCGTACCTGTTTACATAGATTGCAAAAGTTAACTAGATAGCTAATAAATTTAGCTAGCAGAATAGCATTTACTAAAACGGGCAATAACTTAACGTTAGCAGATTGTATTATATTTTAAATCTCACCAACTTTGAGAGTTCTCTTACTTATGAAAACTAATGCTAGAGTTACTGTAACTTTACTGTACCGTTACCAGCGGCTAAGGAGCAACTATTGATAGCCACAAGTTGGCGGTTAGTATTTAACTTCTACTGTTGGAAAACAAGTTGGCTCTGGTTAATATCACCATTACAGTATGGTGTTTAATCTTACCTTGTGGTATGAAAAGCTGATAATTTAGGAGAAAGTTGGAGACAATTGGCTACAGTAGCTAGCTAGCTACAGTTCTATCTGGCTGAGTCAACCAATAGCATCGCACCCCTCCATCTTTCAAAAGATGGAACGGCGCTATAGGCTGAGTCCTTCTTCCAAAGAATGAGAAGCTATACATGATTGGCTTTTGAAACGTGGACATGGAGATGGTGATTGGACATGGTTGACAGCCTAGCATGAGTAAAATAGCGCCAAAGCCATGCTCTGCGAACTGAGCTACAGAGGACGACAAGGACCCACCTCGAGGCCCTGCATTATTGGACATGTCCAATTGTTAACATCCTGAATTCTCAGTTAGTGCTGGCCGAAGTAGGTAGGGAAGTAGGGGAGTAGGTAGGTAGGTAGGTAGGTAGGGGTGGCAGGTAGCCTACTGGTTAGAGCGTTGGGCCAGTAACCGAAAGGTTGCTAGATTGAATCCCCAAACTGACAAGGTAAAAATCTGTCGTTTTGCCCCTGAACAAGGCACTTAACCCACTGGTCCTAGGCTGTCATTGTAAGTAAGAAAATGTTCTTAAGAACAAATTCTTATTTACAATGATGGCCTACCCCAGATGACGCTGGGCCAATCACGGATGGTTTCGATACAGCCTGGAATTGAACCAGGGTCTGTAGTGACATCTCTAGCACTGAGATGCAGTGCCTTAGACCACTGCACCACTCAGGAGCCTAGCTGATATAACCTAAGTTGACTATTTGCCATGATGCTTGATTAGACAACTTGCTTGAATACTGACAAATTTCCCAATAACACCATGTATTCTTGTAGGCTGACTATATTAGCATAGTTTACATTAGGTTTGCTATGTATTGATAATTGTTCTTGTGGTAGTGTTATACATCCATCCTGTTGGTTTCAGATGTCTAAAAGAAGGGCTAGCTTAGCCAGCTAGTCCTAAGGAGGACTCCGGTACACAAATCAAATCAAATCAAATCAAATTTTATTTGTCACATACACATGGTTAGCAGATGTTAATGCGAGTGTAGCGAAATGCTTGTGCTTCTAGTTCCGACAATGCAGTAATAACGAACAAGTAATCTAACTAACAATTCCAAAAATACTACTGTCTTATACACAGTGTAAGGGGATAAAGAATATGTACATAAGGATATATGAATGAGTGATGGTACAGAGCAGCATAGGCAAGATACAGTAGATGATATTGAGTACAGTATATACATATGAGATAAGTATGTAAACCAAGTGGCATAGTTAAAGTGGCTAGTGATACATGTATTACATAAGGATGCAGTCGATGATATAGAGTACAGTATCAACGTATGCATATGAGATGAATAATGTAGGGTAAGTAACATTATATAAGGTAGCATTGTTTAAAGTGGCTAGTGATATATTTACATAATTTCCCATCAATTCCCATGATTAAAGTGGCTGGAGTAGAGTCAGTGTCATTGACAGTGTGTTGGCAGTAGCCACTCAATGTTAGTGGTGGCTGTTTAACAGTCTGATGGCCTTGAGATAGAAGCTGTTTTTCAGTCTCTCGGTCCCAGCTTTGATGCACCTGTACTGACCTCGCCTTCTGGATGACAGCGGGGTGAACAGGCAGTGGCTCGGGTGGTTGATGTCCTTGATGATCTTTATGGCCTTCCTGTAGCATCGGGTGTTGTAGGTGTCCTGGAGGGCAGGTAGTTTGCCCCGGTGATGCGTTGTGCAGACCTCACTACCCTCTGGAGAGCCTTACGGTTGAGGGCGGTGCAGTTGCCATACCAGGCGGTGATACAGCCCGCCAGGATGCTCTCGATTGTGCATCTGTAGAAGTTTGTGAGTGCTTTTGGTGACAAGCCAAATTTCTTCAGCCTCCTGAGGTTGAAGAGGCGCTGCTGCGCCTTCCTCACGATGCTGTCTGTGTGAGTGGACCAATTCAGTTTGTCTGTGATGTGTATGCCGAGGAACTTAAAACTTGCTACCCTCTCCACTACTGTTCCATCGATGTGGATGGGGGTGTTCCCTCTGCTGTTTCCTGAAGTCCACAATCATCTCCTTAGTTTTGTTGACGTTGAGTGTGAGGTTATTTTCCTGACACCACACTCCGAGGGCCCTCACCTCCTCCCTGTAGGCCGTCTCGTCGTTGTTGGTAATCAAGCCTACCACTGTTGTGTCGTCCGCAAACTTGATGATTGAGTTGGAGGCGTGCATGGCCACGCAGTCGTGGGTGAACAGGGAGTACAGGAGAGGGCTCAGAACGCACCCTTGTGGGGCCCCAGTGTTGAGGATCAGCGGGGAGGAGATGTTGTTGCCTACCCTCACCACCTGGGGGCGGCCCGTCAGGAAGTCCAGTACCCAGTTGCACAGGGCGGGGTCGAGACCCAGGGTCTCGAGCTTGATGACGAGTTTGGAGTGTACTATGGTGTTGAATGCCGAGCTGTAGTCGATGAACAGCATTCTCACATAGGTATTCCTCTTGTCCAGATGGGTTAGGGCAGTGTGCAGTGTGGTTGAGATTGCATCGTCTGTGGACCTATTTGGGCGGTAAGCAAATTGGAGTGGGTCAAGGGTGTCAGGTAGGGTGGAGGTGATATGGTCCTTGACTAGTCTCTCAAAGCACTTCATGATGACGGATGTGAGTGCTACGGGGCGGTAGTCGTTTAGCTCAGTTACCTTAGCTTTCTTGGGAACACTGCACACCGTGTGCTTTTGTACTTTTTGTTCATCTAAAAAACATACTAGAAATAGCTGTCATTAAATATAGGCCTTTACTACTAATGAACAGCAACTTTGTTATAATGTTTGGCCATCAAATTGTCATTGCATATTGTAACAAAGAGTATACACAGTGTCAAAGTCCCAAGCTGTGATCTTGTCAACCAATTACAACAGGTTTTAACAAAAGTTCCAGAGAGAGGTAGAGTTCATCACCCCTTGACTCAAGGTTTTGTGTGTGGGGGATGGGTAGTGGGGTGAGCTACTTGAAAGTGCTGGGAGATGGTGAAGTCACCAGCAGGGGACTTCATAACAGGCTTCCTTATGTATTGTTACAGATAGAGAATTGCCCGATGCAGGTCCATGGACAACTCTTCTCTGGGGCCTTCAGTGTTGTGTCTGTGGATTCACCCCCAGGAGGTCAAATAAATAAAGCTTACAGGCTAAACAAACATGCATTCTCTTTTCTGATTTACTGAAATTAGATACCGTACTCTAGTGTTGTCTCTGTATTTCCCTCCTATATTTGAAGCAGGTCTCTACCTACAGCTTCGCCAGTGCCTGCGTCTGTGTCTGCTGTTCAGACTCCTCCATTGAGGACTGCAATTGAACTTGTTGTCAATGGTAAATGTTACATTTCTTTTTTTTTACTATTAGGTTTTCTCTCTTTTGCAGTTCAATAAGCAAAGTTTTTGGGGGCTCTCGTATCTGCAGTAAGACCAAACCTTAACCTGGCAAGGAAGCCTTTAAAAAAAAATCTATTGAACCTCTAGGCAAGTCCGTTAAGAAAGCCTGCTCATGTAAATCAAATACAGACTAACCTGTCAAAAGCTTGGTTTGTATTGATCTGTTTTTATAACGGTATAACCTTAAATAATCTTAATGGAACTACATAGATGTCCGTAGCCCGGCCAAGTTGTCTACAGCCTCTCTGAGTGCCCCCACCCATGCTATGGCCTCTGTAAGTGCCCCCACCACTACACCGCGTCTGAGTACCCCAATCCCTGCACCCGTCTGTGAGTGGAATTGTACCTGCTACATCATACACTGTTGTCCTTTTAGAACTAATACCTAGAACTTACATCAATCAAACATGATGGAGAAAAACTATCGTGTGTCATGTTTGAAATATCGCATGACCATATTGTCGGTATTCATACACATCTGTCCCTTTAGCATTTCAGCATGATGTGCCTAGGAAGCCTGTTTGGGAAAATATTATATAGCTTAACCTGTCAAGAGCTTATTTAATTAATACTGTTTACCCTCAAATCATTTTCATGTTAGGCTATATAATAATCTTCTACCATTTCCCCTTCCTCCCGGCCCTTCTCCAGCCCTGCTACAGCCTCTGTGAAGACGACCTCGTCTTTCTCCCAGACCCCATCTGCTACAGCCTCTGTGAAGACCACCTCGTCTTTCTCCCAGACCCCATCTGCTACAGCCTCTGTGAAGACGACCTCGTCTTTCTCCCAGACCTCATCTGCTACAGACTCTGTGAAGACCACCTCGTCTTTCTCCCAGACCCCATCTGCTACAGCCTCTGTGAAGACCACCTCGCCTTTCTCCCAGACCTCATCTGCTACAGACTCTGTGAAGACCACCTCGTCTTTCTCCCAGACCCCATCTGCTACAGCCTCTGTGAAGACCACCTCGTCTTTCTCCCAGACCTCATCTGCTACAGACTCTGTGAAGACCACCTCGTCTTTCTCCCAGACCCCATCTGCTACAGCCTCTGTGAAGACCACCTCGCCTTTCTCCCAGACCCCATCTGCTACAGCCTCTGTGAAGACAATCACTCTGCTGTTTCTAATGGGCACCGCCAGCTCTTCTAGAGCTTCTAAGTGCTCTCCTCTGATAGAGCCTCTAAGAGGAACCTCAGTACATAACGCGCTGTCATTTCTTAACTAATATTGTTATGAAAACTATGTGTCAGTGTTTTGATTTGATTAAGATATTGTGAGTAATCATAATAATCTATTTTTGGCTTGTTTTGCATTCAGTTGTCTTTGTCATTCTCAAGAGAGCTGATTGGTGGGTGGACAACCTGCTCAGGCAGACTGGGAAGGCCATACAGGATATGGACCTGACTCAGAGGAGACTGATATGCAGGACTATTCAATGGACCCCACAGTTGCTAGTCATCTGGATGGCTTCACTAACACCACCACTACTGACTTCTCTGCTGCCAGGCCCACCCAAACTGCTCCCGCTACAATCCTGCTTCCTACTGTGTCAAGTCTGCTGCCACCAATACCTGGCCTGCTTCACTCACAGCCCAGTCTGCTGCCAGGCCCACCCAAACTGCTCCCGCTACAGTCCTGCTTCCTCCTGTGTCAAGTCTGCTGCCACCAATACCTGGCCTGCTTCACTCACAGCCCAGTCTGCTGCCAGCCAACTCCACCCACGCAAAACAACTTGAGTGGCAACGCGTCACTAGTTTCCATATAGACCCTGCTGCAAGTTTCCATATAGACCCTGCTGTAAGTTTCCATATAGACCCTGCTGCAAGTTTCCATATAGACCCTGCTGCAAGTTTCCATATAGACCCTGCTGCAAGTTTCCATATAGACCCTGCTGCAAGTTTCCATATAGACCCTGCTGTAAGTTTCCATATAGACCCTGCTGCAAGTTTCCATATAGACCCTGCTGCAAGTTTCCATATAGACCCTGCTGCAAGTTTCCATATAGACCCTGCTGTAAGTTTCCATATAGACCCTGCTGTAAGTTTCCATATAGACCCTGCTGTAAGTTTCCATATAGACCCTGCTGTAAGTTTCCATATAGACCCTGCTGTAAGTTTCCATATAGACCCTGCTATACTCCAGCCCTTTTTATCTTCTTTCTAAAATGAGGGTCATCGAGTAAATCAGATTGAGCTTTAACCCACGGTTGTTCTAGTGTGTCACAAACCACTACCTTCCTTCCCACGGGGCACACCTGGGTAGAATCAACTTTGTTCCAATGTCATTTCAATGAAACTACGTTGAACTACATTGGTTCAACGTAGTTTCATTGAAATGACGTGGGAACAAAATTGAATTGACATCTGTGCCCAGTGGAATGTGATGTATTTATATTTATATCAGGTAATACGCAGTCCACAAGAAACTGCAACAGACAACTGAATATTTAAGATACTAATTGCAAGATACTAATTGTATAGTACAGCAATAAACCAATCTCATTAGAACAACACTTCTATATATTATGATTATGCTACCATAATTGTTTCATTAACTTAGGTGATCTTAAATTCACCAATGTAAAAAACAACACTTTTGGAGACTATAGTGGTTGTTTAGAAATGTTATTTCTGGCCAAGGCGGGATTGAACTGGGGACCTTAGGGTCCACTCTTCCCCTTCCTCTCCCCTCCCCTTAACTTATTATTGTTCCCCAGCTTTGGCGCTTGCAACACCAGGATAATGGGTTTGATTCCCGGGACCACCCGTATGTAGGAATGTACGCACGCATGACTGTAAGTCGTTTTGGATAAAAGCGTCTACTAAATGGCATATATTATATTACTATTATATGAATTCGTTTTTCCTGACCATGTGCAAAGCTGAGACTGAACCTAGGGGCCTATAGGAAGTGATGTCAAGGGGATGTAGTTCCTTTTTCTGCAAGTGTGTATTGATCATTCAGGCTGCATTTTAATAGCGAAGCAGGCGAGTTTCAAGCCACTTCATTCCTTTGCTGGAATAGGCCCTTAGGGTTAACACATACACTATACAGGGACCCATGAATACACACACACACACACACCCTCTCCAAGACAATCCCCACCCTTCATTTGTCCCTACATTGACTCTTTTTCTATTTTTTTGACCCACGGTGCATATACATATACAACCTGCTGGCTGCACACATGTATTGTGTGAAATCATGTATTAAGACTACACTACAGGGTCTTGCTGCCATCATCTGGGTCACAAGTTCACATACTGGGGGTATGTAAGGCTACATTTCTCCACATACTACTCAAAAGGTTGTATTCATCCCACAGTATACATCTAGAGTATGGCATATTTGGTGTGTGTTATCATACTTTTTTTCACCATCATACTTTTCCTTGAAGTGCAGGTGCGTTATGTCTCCAAATGCCACCTGTCCCTTCACATCCGGTGAGCTACATCTTGATTTGGTCAGTATTGTCGCCCACAACTCAGGTCCTGATTGGCACAAAAGGTACAAAGGGCGCGGCGTTGAAGTGCGAGTAGGCGTGGTAAAACTATCCAAACAGTCCTGGGTAATGAAACCGAGTGCTCGAGGACTGGCGCTCTGGATGAGGTGGGCGTTCTGTGCGTTCTGTAGCGGGACGAGAGGGGTCTCCTGAGTTATTTCGGCTCGAGCGCAGTGAGATGTGTAGCGCAACACAGTGATACCTGCTAATATCATTGGATACAAATTTGGAAAACAAGTGCTTTAGTTTGGAATAAAACGTCTTTGTGGTTATCCAAGTGATCGGACAAAGGCAAGCGTAACGAGTTTCCCAAACTTTAGATAGAGAGGAGTGTAAACCTGTTTTCTACCTCTACATTAGGAACCCGAGAGCTGCTGCATAAAGAGTGGATTCTGTTTTTGTTGGATTTTAATCTGGATTTCAAATTAAACACATTATTTTCCTAAAATTTCTTCAAACATTTTTGCTTCCAACTGTTTTTATTGAGTAGAGAGCCTGTGACCGAGGCACGGGTGACTTCACCTGTCATGCGGAATACAAACTGTAGGAATATGAAATCGTTTCCGGATTAAGCCTGCGGTTACAGTTGTTACATTTATTGGCGCGTGATCTAACTGCAAGTAAAGAGGAAATTCAATTTTCAACTCATGTAATTGTAAAGCTCGGTGAATTATTTACAATTCGACCTCTTTAGACCCTCGACTTGGTGCTTTAGTCCATCTTTCGAAATCCTTACACATGTTTAATTGATTCGTTGGATTAAACAACAGTGAACGTTTATTTAGATTTTTCCCGGACCTTTACTGCATTTATAATCACCATGGTTCATTCGAAAGGTGCTCATGCTGTTGGAACAGAAACTTGTGGTCTGGAATGAAACTTGTCGGTGATTTATAGAACAGAGGACTCTGGGCATGCTGCTGGAGCAATTACTCTCTCCTGGGATTTAATATTTCCGAGATGCAGTCATAAATTAAAGGAAGGACTGAGCTGAGAAAATACTCAAGTTCACAGCACACAGTGCAATTTTTCTGCCTATATTTCTTTCTGGAAATATCCCACTTTCCAATGGCGACCAGGGTAAAACCCCCGCTATGCGGTGTCGTCCGTTGGCTGCTCGTGCTGCTCCTCTCCCAGCTGCCCCGGCTCGCGCAAACTGCCTCCAAGGATATAGTGTGTGAGCCCATCACGGTGCCCATGTGTAAGGGCATCGGATACAACCTCACCTACATGCCCAACCAGTTCAACCACGACACCCAGGAGGAGGTGGGCTTGGAGGTCCATCAGTTCTGGCCCCTGGTCCGCATCCACTGCTCCCCAGACCTGCTCTTCTTCCTGTGTTCCATGTACACCCCTATCTGTCTGCAGGACTACAAGAAGCCCCTGCCCCCCTGCCGCTCTGTGTGTGAGCGGGCCAAACGAGGCTGCTCCCCTCTCATGATCCAGTATGGTTTTGAATGGCCAGAGAGGATGAGCTGTGAGCAGCTGCCTCAGCTGGGAGACGAGACTCTGTGTATGGACCAGAACAGTAGCGAGACCACCACCCTTTCCCCTCCCTTGCCCAAACCCACCTCCAAAGGCACCCGCCGAAGGCAGCCCGCCCCCAAGCCCCCCGCCCCCCAGGAGTGTGACCGGGACTGCCGTTGTCGGGACCCTCTGGTGCCTATCAAGAAAGACGCCCACCCCTTATACAACCGGGTCCACACTGGCCCTGTGGATAACTGTGCCCAGCCCTGCCACCACCCTTACTTCTCCCAGGACGAACGCACCTTCACCACCTTCTGGATCGGCCTGTGGTCCATCCTGTGCTTTGTCTCCACCCTGACCACTGTTGCCACCTTCCTCATCGACATGGAGCGCTTTCAGTACCCTGAGAGACCTATCATCTTCCTGGCTGCCTGCTACCTTTTTGTCTCCCTGGGCTACATTATACGACTAGTGGCAGGTCACGAGAGGGTGGCGTGCGCAGGGAGCGGAGACCAGCAGCACATCCTGTATGACACCACTGGCCCACCCCTGTGTACCCTGGTCTTCCTGCTCATCTACTTCTTCAGCATGGCCAGCTCCATCTGGTGGGTGGTGCTCTCCCTCACCTGGTTCCTGGCCGCGGGCATGAAGTGGGGCAACGAGGCGATTGCTGGTTACTCCCAGTACTTCCACCTGGCTGCCTGGCTGATCCCCAGCGTCAAGTCCATCGTGGTCCTCGCTCTGAGTTCTGTGGATGGAGACCCAGTGGTGGGGATCTGCTACGTGGGGAACCAGAGTCTGGAGAGCCTGCGGGGGTTTGTGTTAGCTCCCCTGGTGGTCTACCTCTTCACCGGCTCCCTGTTCCTCCTAGCAGGCTTTGTGTCTCTGTTCCGCATCCGCAGCATCATCAAACAGGGAGGGACCAAGACAGACAAACTGGAGAAGCTGATGATCAGGATCGGATTGTTCACGGTGCTTTACACAGTTCCTGCTACTATAGTAGTAGCCTGCCTGGTGTACGAGCAGCACTACAGGCCTGGTTGGGACCGGGCTCTATCCTGCTCCTGTCAGGCTGAGAGACAGAGGCTGGGCCTGGGGCCCGACTACGCCGTCTTCATGTTGAAATACTTCATGTGTCTGGTGGTGGGGATTACGTCCGGCGTGTGGATCTGGTCCGGAAAGACCCTGGAGTCGTGGAGGAGGTTCACCGCTCGCTGCTGCCTCTGCTGGGCCTCCAAGCCCACCGCACCCCCCTCCATGTACAGCGAGGCCAGTACGGCCCTCACAGGACACCCCAGTGCGGCCCTGCCACCAGGGTCCTACCACAAACCTGCCCTGCCCTCACATGTGTGAACTGGACCCTAGAGGGTAGAGAGGCCACGAATGCACGTGTCCAGTGATAGCCCCCCTGTCCTATGTGTGACTGGGAACGTGCCTCACCTGGAAATTGGACAAGATGGTGACTGTGATAAAAACACCATACAGCTCTCTGGAAGGAAAAGGAACAGAGGACAAGGAGATAACCAAGTAATTCCACAGGTTCTAAATAGAACATTTATCGACCAACCAGCCTCACTAGCTCTTCTTGGAACATGAAGAACAGACACAAATGTGTTTTAACAGGAAAGAAATGGGACGTTTGTATCATATGAACTCTATGGTACTTCCGATGCGCCGTGCTGCTTTGGTAAAGTACCACTACTTCAAAAGAGCCACTAGAACATTCTCTGAGAGGGGGAAAATGGAGATGTGTTTTTATGTGTATAAACCAGTACTCCTGTCAATCTATCAGGACCATTAGAGATGACTCATTATTTATTCCTGTATACATTACCAGTCAAACATTTGGACACACCTACTCATTCAAGGGTTTAAAAAAAAATATGACTATTTTCTACATTATAGAATAATAGTGATGACATCAAAACTATGAAATAACACATATAGAATCATGTAGTAAACAAAAAAGTGTTAAACAACTCAAAATATATTTTAGATTTTAGATTCTTCAAAGTAGCCACCCTTTGCCTTGATGACAGCTTTGCACACTCTTGGCATTCTCTAAATCGGCTTCACCTGGAATGCTTTTCCAACAGTCTTGAAGGAGTTCCCACATATGCTGAGCTCTTGTTGGCTGCTTTTCCTTCAATGTTTGGTCCAACTCATCCCAAACCATCTCAATTGGGTTGAGGTTGGGTGATTGTGGAGGCCAGGTCATCTGATGCAGCACTCCATCACTATCCTTCTTGGTCCAACAGCCCTTACAAAGCCTGGGGATGTGTTCGGTCATTGTCCTGTTGAAAAACAAACGATAGTCCTACTAAGTGCAAACCAGATGGGATGGTGTATCACTGCAGAATGCTGTGGTAGCCATGCTGGTTATGTGTGCCTTGAATTCAAAATAAATCACAGAGAGTGTCACCAGAAAAGTACCACCACACCATCACACCTCCGCCATGCTTCACGGTGGGAACCACACGTGTGGAGATCATCCGTTCACCTACTCTGCGTCTCACAAAGACATGGCGGTTGGAACCAAATATCTCAAATTTGGACAGATTTCCACTGGTCTAATGTCCATTGCTCGTTTCTTGGCCCAAGCAAGTCTCTTCTTGTTGGTGTCCTGTAGTAGTGGTTTATTTGCAGCAATTCAAACATGAAGGCCTGAATCACGCAGTCTCTTCTGAACAGTTGATTTTGAGATGTGTCTGTTACTTGAACTCTGTGAAGCATTTATTTGGGCTGCAATTTCCGAGGCTGGTAACTCTAATGAACATATCCTCTGCAGCAGAGGTAACTCTGAGTCTTCCTTTCCTGTGACGGTTCTCATGAGAGCCAGTTTCATCATAGTGCTTGATGGTTTTTGCGACTGCACTTGAAACTTTCAAAATTCTTGAAATTTCCCGGATTGACTGACCTTCATGTCTTAAAGTAATGATGGACTGTCATTTCTCTTATCTTATTTTAGCTGTTCTTGCCATAATATGGACTTGGGTCTTTTACCAAATAGGGCTATTTTCTGTATACCACCCCTACCTTGTCACAACACCACTGATTGGCTCAAACGCATTAAGGAGGAAAGAAATTCTACAAATGAAGTTTTCACAAGGCACACCTGTTGATTGAAATAGTGACTACCTCATGAAGCTGGTTGAGAGAATGCCAAGAGTGTGCAAAGCTGTCATCAAGGCAAAGGGGGGCTACTTTGAAGAATCTCAAATATATTTTCCTTGTTTAACACTTTTTTGGTTACTACATGATTCCATATGTGTTATGTCATAGTTTTGATGTCTCCACTTTTAATTTACAATGTATAAAATAGTAAAAACAAAGAAAAACCCTTGAATGAGTAGGTGTGTCCAAACTTTTGACTGGTACTGTGTATGATGCTCTATAAAAGATTATGGATTGAGCTGGCCCAGAATGCCCCCATTATCCAGGGTATTGTTCATTGTGGACACTGGGTCCGTAATGGGTGAAAACAAAACAACTCGAGGAACACTAATGAAAATATATATTTTTTATTTTCAGCATGATCCCCAGTGATTTAAATCACAATATTCTGTATGAATCAAGTACATATGTGGTATGGATGTGTTTGTATGCTGCTCGAGTTGAATCAAACAGTATGTACCAATGCACAAAATCTTTGCCATATTCTGCCTGGTAAATCCAGCTTGTTTGACTGGCCGGTCTGTGAACAATCCAGCCAGTCAATACAATAGTAGGATGAGGACCGCTAGCCCAACTGTTGACCAGTTGCTGGACTGGAGTTACGGTAAAACAGCCTCCCAAGAGGTAATCAGAGTATGTATGTGGAGCAATGTACCAGTAAACAACAGTTATGAAGTCTATACTTTTCTCAAACAATGTATTATTTTATTTTAGAAATCAATGTCAAAGGTAAACTCTAAAAACCACAAGCCCCATAACAGACATTGCAGTAAATGTAGTGCTTTGGAATAGCCTTGATACTGAACATGTTGTAAAGTGGTTTGGAGGGACTACTGTCTGTCAGATCAGTCTCGCAGGACAGAAGAGAGTCGTCTCAAAGGGCACCTGTGTTTTGCTCAGTGAGTCCTTTGCCATTGTGTTACTGCCTCTAGTGGTACACACAGGAACTGTTCACACCGTATGTATCTCTTAGGGCTCTGTATACATTTTCAATGACCGAGTCAGTACTTATCTTGTGTGTTTTACAAGTCAGAGGTTTACAAAAAAAAAAGGCAAACCATTTATTTTCAATGGTATCCTGCAGACATCAAAAACGGTCTTACAATTGATATACTAATCATCTATAGGAACTGTGGTGGAGCCAAAGTATGGTTGAACCAAAACTTTGGGTGAACCAAAACCTTGTCAAGTTGCCATTTTCTGCCGTTTTACTCTGCTGTGCTTGTCCAAGTTGTCGTGTGCCTCGTTGTTTTTCTAACCAGACTAATGTGTAAATGGTCCAGTGTCTGTTTAATTTATTAGCCTGTTTCCTCTGTGTTCTACCCCATCATTTGTAAATCTGCTTTGGCATCCTTCCATAGATGAGTCGACTACATCGTTGTGTGTACTTACTTCTCCAAGAATGAAATGTCAGATTTTTTTTAATAGATATTTATGAAAATGCATTCTTTCACTCATTTCATTTGTCTCTGACTGATAGAGAATTAAACTGTGGACCAATCGGTTTCTGAGTATGTGTCATTTGATGTGTAAAGTCAAAAATGTACATTTTTACAATGCGCTGTGCCACTCCTGCATAGTCTCATCTCCACTCCAATGAAAGCCACACAGGTGATTAGTGTTTATTTAAAATACTCCATCTGCTAATTATTTTTCCATTTAAAAACAAAAATGTCACAACTAGCAGCCTACATAGTAAGCAAATATATATAATTTTTTTTTTAATATACAGGAAGAGAGTCTACTCTTCTCTCTGTAGTGAATAAGTTCTTTTGCACAGGGGTCTGGGACCAGCCAGTCAGGGGAGTGGGCATAAGGGGCTGCCAACGACAAATCCCTGAGAGGGGTCGGTGGCGAGTCATGGTTATGTATCCTGGAGTGTTTGTTGGTTAGGCTGTAGAGGTCAGATATTGTGTCGCTGTCCAGTGAGCACAACATTGGAGTATGGCTGGCCTATGAGAGTACAGCATTGGCGCAGCGGATGCCCACCAGGTTGTCAGCGCTAAAGGACCTCTTCACGGCTGCTCGGCTCCAATCCTTATACTTGTCCTCACACAGTCTGGAGATGGCCTGAACACACACACACACACACACACACACACACACACACACACGGATGAGTGACGAGTCACTGTGGCTTTAAACCTAATGGACTGCTTAAATTCCCTTTCTACAATTCTTGTGTGTCACTCTCTGCTACCATCTTTTCTGTGACGCATTCTCAAACCTCTACCTGTAAGCTCCATCACAGCCCTCTCCTACCCACCACCCTTTAACTACCCCTCATTGCCGTGCCTCCAGTTTCTGTGCCCGCTCGTTGCCGAGTGTCTCCAGGGGGAAGCGGAGGCTGTTGTCATCAGCCAGAGAGCGCAGGTCGAAGTAGTACTTGGCATAAACACTAGACGGAACGTTGATGTTGAACTGCAGCAGCTCCAGGAATTGGCGTTCCATCTCGTTCCTGGAAGGGGAGAGAGCGCGAGGGAAACATGGTTAATATACATTCCTAGTAAAAGTTGCTCTTAGGCACAGCTATAGGATCAACCTCCCCAAATTAAATCCTAACCCTGCCAATCAGTGGGAGAGAAATGCCAAATGGACTTTAGATCAGTGATAGGGGTAGCTTCATCCACAGGCAAGCCCTCAGGGCATCAATCTAATCAATAGCAAACTCCACTTGTCTTTCCCTGGAGCAGAAAGGGGAACAGTACATGAGGGCTATTCATTCTAACGGTCCTGCAGTGAAGACCAGACTGGCTTTCTGACAGAGCGGCTTGCTTCAGGAATATCATGTCTCTCCCTATACAGATCCCCCTCATCATCCTCATCATCATCATCACGACAATGAATAGGAGCGGCAAGCCAGTCACCATGGAGACAGCATCCAGGATGCTTTGTGGGAAAGGAGACCAGAGGGCCAGGGTGGCTGAAGGTTGGTGTGTGTGTATTGGAAGGCTGGTCTCCCAGGGAAACTAATGGATCGGGCGAGGGCTGGGGCCATTATGTAGTAGCAGTGAGAGCCACTCCACTCCCCTCCCCTTTCCTACCCCCGCCAGTCCTTGGCCCAGCTCACAAAGAGCACTTCAATGGAGGAGATGAAACTAGACTGCGAGAAGAGGGAGAGCGCACCCACAGAAAAACATGTACACACACGTGTACTCTTAAACAAATGAGACATACAACACTCTAAAACCTACTAGGATGATGACCAGTAGTGGAGTGAGGAGCAGCCTACTGATTGCTTTGAGATTGCCTTCTGAACACAACCTCACTCAGCCTCCGTGCCCCTCTCCCTCTGTAGTCTCCTCTCAGTTTGATCCTAACACAGGGGCCCACATCACACAGCCCTGATCAGAGCTAGAGACAAGACTACTATACCAGTCTACAGACCACCACCCAATGACTGATCATCAGACAGGAAGGAGGTCTACATCTGTCCTCCACCTGAACCAGCACAGCATGGTTCAGGTTGGCACAATGATAAAAAGGGCATATTGTGTGTAATGACTCTATATAAGTGACAACTGTGGCAGACGTACATATCCTCCACAGTGATGTCTTTGAGGATCTGGCAGTAGTCTACGTTCCAGACAGCCTGGTCGTCCCACACCTTGGAGGCCAGCAGGATGGCTCCCAGTACAATGCGCTTCCAGTTACATGGGCAGATGTCCATCTCAGCGTAGGTCAGCAGACGCTCCAGGTACACCTGGTGAGGTAGATAAACCTGTGCTGATAAACCTGCGGTGGCTATTTTGCTTCAGAAATGTGATTGGCACAACAAAGAAGATAAGCGCAATCTGTGGGTAACGGCATGTCATTGATGATTTATTAGAACCAATCACACTGTAATAAACAAATGCAGGTCTACTCTGTTCATTGAGATGAGGCTCGGTTCACTTGACTTGCTGTGCTTTATCAATTGTTTAATACTTTGCTGCCCTCTGGTGGTACATTAGTGCAGATGCAGGTTAATACAAAATCAAATCAAACTGTCACATGCACCGAATACAACAAATATAGATCTTACTGTAAAATGCTTACAAGTCCTTAACAAACAGTGCAGTTTAAAAAGAGTTAATAAAATATTTACCAAGTAGACTAAAGTAAAAAAATTTTTTTTTTAAAGTAACAATAACAAGTCAGTGTGGGGGAGTACAGGTTAGAGGTCATTTGTACATGCAGGTAGGGGTGAAGTGACTATGCATAGATAATAAACAGCAAGTAGCAGCAGTGTACAAAACAAATGGGGGGAGTGGGGTCAATGTAATAGTCCGGTAACCATTTGATTAATTGTTCAGCAGTCTTATGGCTTGGAGGTAGAAGCTGTTAAGGAGCCTTTTGGTACTAGACTTGGCGCATCAGTACCGCTTGCCATAAGGTAGCACAGAAAACAGTCTGACTTGGATGACTGGTCTGACAATTTTATGGGCTTTCCTCTGACACCGCCTATTATATAGGTCCTGGATGGCAGGAAGCTTGGCCCCAGTGACGTACTGGGCCGTACGCACTACCCTCTAGCGTCTTATGGTCAGATGCTAAGCAATTGCCATACCAGGAGGTAATGCAACTGGTCAGGATGCTCTCGATGGTGCAGCTGTAGAACCTTATGAGGATCTGAGGACCCATGCCAAATCTTTTCAGTCTCCTGAGGGAGACTAGTCCGATCATCTCCTTTGTCTTGCTCACATTGAGGTCATCGTTGTTGATGACCACTGTTCTGTCGTCATCAAACTTAACGGTGTTGGAGTTGTGTTTGGCCATGCAGTCGTGGGTGAACAGGGAGTACTGGAGTGGAATAAGTACAGTGTTGTGTTGAGGATCAGTGTTGAGGATCAGCGTGGCAGATGTGTTGTTGCCTACTCTTACCACCTGGGGTGGCCAGTCAGGAAGTCCACGATCCAGTTGCAGAGGGAGGTGTTTAGTCCCAGAGTCCTTAGCTTAGTGATGAGCTTCGTGGGCACTATGATGTTGAACGCTGAGCTGTAGTCAATGAACAGCATTCTCACATAGGTGTTCCTTTTGTCCAGGTGGGAAAGGGCAGTGTGGAGTGTGATTGCGACATCTGTTGGGGCTGGTATGCGAATTGGAGTGGGTCTAGGGTATCCGTGAGGATGCTGTTGATGTGAGCCATGACGCGAGTGCTACGGGGTGGTAATCAATTAGGAAGGTTGCCTTCACTTTCTTGGACAATAATACCTAGCAGAATACATCTACAGCACAGGAGGTTGGTGGAACCTTATTTGGGGAGGGGCTTGTGTTAATGGCTGGAGCGGAATGGTATCAAATACATCAAAAACACGCGGCGTTTCAGCCACTTATGAGCCATCCATCCCTCAGCAGACTCCACTGTATCCTTTCATATACCTGTTGATTAATCATGTATTCGCTGCTGATACATGGGTGTATAATGGGTTTTGATTGTGCCGACTGGACTCACCAAGGTGACGATGGCACACTCTGCAGTGAGCTGTGCAGCGCTGAACAGAGTTCTGACAAAGCGGTAGATGAGTTTGTGCTCGGGGTCCGTACGAGAGTAGTCACCAGGAACCTGCTCTCTCTTCAGGGAGAAGACTGTGTTAGACAGATACAATAAAACACCAGTGGAGGCTGCTGAGGGGAGGACGGCTCAATAATGGCTAGAAAAGAAGCGAATGGAATGGCATCAAACCATGCGTTTAATGCATTTGATACCATTCCACTCATTACCACGAGCCAGTCCTCCACAAAATAAGGTGCCACCAACCTCACATGATACACCAGCCCAGACTCAACACATTCAGTCTTAAATGGCATATAGACTACTCTCAACAAGTTACAGTTGAAATCGGAAGTTTACATACACCTTAGCCAAATAGATTTAAACTCAGTTTTTCACAATTTCTGACATTTAATCCTGGTAAAAATTCCCTGTCTTAGGTCAGTTAGGATCACCACTTTATTTTAACAATGTGAAATGTCAGAATAATAGTAGAGAGAATGATTTATTTCAGCTTTTATGTCTTTCATCACATTCCCAGTGGGTCAGAAGATTACATACTAATTGAGTGTATTTGGTATCATTGCCTATCAATTGTTCAACTTGGGTCAAATGTTTCAGGTAGCCTTCCACAAGCTTCCCACAATAAGTTGGGTGAATTTTGGCCCATTCCTCCAGACAGAGCTGGTGTAACTGAGTCAGGTTTGTAGGCCTCCTTGCTCGCATACGCCTTCTCAGTTATGCCCACAAATGTTTTATAGGATTGAGGTCAGGATTTGTGATGACCACTCCAATGCCTTGACTTTGTCGTCCTTAAGCCATTTTGCCACTACTTTGGAAGTATGCTTGGGGTCATTGTCCATTTGGAAGACCCATTTGCGACCAAGCTTTGACTTCCTGACGGATGTCTTGAGATGTTGCTTCAATATATCCACATAATTTTCCTCCCTCATGAAGCCATCTATTTTGTGAAGTGCACCAGTCCCTCCTGCAGCAAAGCACCCCCACAACATGATGCTGCCACCCCCGTGCTTCACGGTTGGGATGGTGTTATTTGTCCCCATGTGCAGTTGCAAACCGTAGTCTGGCTTTTTTATGGCGGTTTTGGAGCAGTGGGGTCTTCCTTGCTGAGCGGCCTTTCAGGTTATGTCGATATAGGACTCGTTTTACTGTGGATATAGATACTTTTGTACCTGTTTCCTCAAGCATCTTCACAAGGTCCTTTGCTGTTGTTCTGGGATTTATTTGCACTTTTCGCACCAAAGTACGTTCATCTCTAGAAGACGGAACTTGTCTCCTTCCTGAGCGGTATGATGGCTGCGTGGTCCCATGGTGTTTATACTTGTACTATTGTTTGTACATTTCGTACATTTTTTTTTCTGGATGTCTTGACGGATTTCTTTTGATTTTCCCATGATGTATGATGTCAATTAGCCTATCAGAAGCTTCTAAAGCCTTGACATCATTTTCTGGAATTTTCCAAGCGGTTTAAAGGCACAGTCAACTTTGTGTATTTAAACTTCTGACCCACTGGAATTGTGATACAGTGAATTATAAGTGAAATAATCTGTCTGTAAACAACTGTTGGAAAAATGACTGTTGGAAAAATGAGATGTCCTAACAGACTTGTCAAAACTATAGTTTGTTAACAAGAAATGTGTGGAGTGGTTGAAAAAGGAGTTTTAATGACTCCAACCTAAGTGTATGTAAACTTCCCACTTCAACTGTAAAAAAAAAGAATAAAAAATAAGTAATTTCTAAATTAAGGTTCATGTTGAGTTTCCAACTAGCTAAACTAAATCTTATTCAATCCCCTGCAGTGGTGTGTTTTATGCTGAAATTCGAGCTAGAGGTGCACTGGGCTGGGCTATGGCATAAAGTTACAGTGTAAGGTCTAGAAGGGAGTGGGGAGACTGGCTGATACCAGATATTGATGTAGACAAGGGCAGACACACCAGTACAGCCAACAGTAGATCCACTGCAGATCTCTGTTAGGATGTAAACCGATAAACAGAAGCTATTCTTTGGAATACATAAGATTCTGCAAACCCAGAGTGGATTATGGCAAAACTGGAACTGCCCACTCACCGATAAGGGGTGCATCTTCTCATCGAAAATGTCCAGTGACCTGTCAGAGTCCCTGAGACAGAGAGAGAACACCACTCTGAACCACACTGTCCCAAACCCCAATACACAAACATTTTTCCAGGCCCAGAGACCACCAACAGATCCATAATGCCTACTACCTATGTATACTCAAAATGAACAAGTCAAAACACTGCCACTCACCTGTTTTTAATGTGGTAGTATATCGCTAGTGTAACACTGGAAGAGGAGAAAGATAGTTCATTAGGACCTGTGTTCAACTAGAAAAGGTACATGTCTTGTATGTGCATATGAAGGTAGCAGGTAGCCACCATTTTATTGTGCTTTTCAAGTTGGGCTGGCTGACCGTGCTGTCATCGATAAAGATGGTGGAACAGGAACTGTACTTCTTAGAGAGAGGAGAGGTCTGCAAAAGGAAATGTGTGACATTCAGTGGAAGTTGTCTTGGAAGTCAGACAATGCTATATTGAACCCGATCCCTTTGAGGTAATTGATGCTAGCCTGTGGTGGATATAGCATAATAATGACATCACCAATTGGAGTATTGCAGTAACTCCTGACAAACTACTTCCAAGGTAAAAGGTTAGGTTTGAAATGTGGGTGAACTAGGCCATGTAATCTTGGGTCTGGGCAGTCACTATAATACAGAGTTGTAGTTGAGGAAGGACAGTGGACACACTCAAAACATTCATACCAGGTCTCCTGTTTAATTGTGTTTGTCTTCTAGCTGACCGGACACCCCAACCACTTACTACAGGGGCTACAGTCTGTTCTCTTCACCACACACACACACACACATACACTAGGGTATTTGACCAGTTCAAAAAGTCTTGGCAAATAGTTAGTTTCCACAGTGGGGATATTAAATAGAGGTCAGAGTAAACAAAGATTGAGAGGGCAGACATAATGTCAACCAACCCTCTGCCCAGATCCTTTAAAAAGCTGACCAATCAGGTATGATGTCAGAGAGTTAAATTTGCATATGTAGTATTAGTTTGCCCTCCAGAGTAGGGACACAATGTTTTGGTGTCTCATCTGCCAGAGCCACGGTGCATCTGATGACCCCAGGTGACAATGACATCATACTGCTAACTCTAGAGCATGTGATGAATACACACAGTAGCCCCCCCCACACACACAAAACCTTAATTATTGTTGGTTGACAAAAACCCAACCTAACCATTAAATACTTACATGACTAACATGGTTTATGTGATTGCTTTTCCTCTCGTCTTTCACTGGAAGGAAAAAGAAAATAGGCCGTATCAGACTCAGACAAAACAGTCACATGGAAGGGTAAAGGACGAGGAACAGTCACAGTCACATAGAAAGGGAAGGGACGAGGAACAGTCACATAGAAAGGGTAAAGGACGAGGAACAGTCACATAGAAAGGGTAAAGGACGAGGAACAGTCACATAGAAAGGGTAAAGGACGAGGAACAGTCACAGTCACATAGAAAGGGAAGGGACGAGGAACAGTCACATAGAAAGGGTAAAGGACGAGGAACAGTCACAGTCACATAGAAAGGGAAGGGACGAGGAACAGTCACATAGAAAGGAAAGGGACGAGGAACAGTCACATAGAAAGGAAAGGGACGAGGAACAGTCACAGTCACATAGAAAGGGAAAGGACGAGGAACAGTCACAGTCACATAGAAAGGGTAAAGGATGAGGAACAGTCACAGTCACATAGAAAGGGTAAAGGACGAGGAACAGTCACATAGAAAGGGTAAAGGACGAGGAACAGTCACATAGAAAGGGTAAAGGACGAGGAACAGTCACATAGAAAGGGTAAAGGACGAGGAACAGTCACAGTCACATAGAAAGGGAAGGGACGAGGAACAGTCACATAGAAAGGGTAAAGGACGAGGAACAGTCACATAGAAAGGGTAAAGGACGAGGAACAGTCACAGTCACATAGAAAGGGAAGGGACGAGGAACAGTCACAGAAAGGGTAAAGGACGAGGAACAGTCACATAGAAAGGGTAAAGGACGAGGAACAGTCACAGTCACATAGAAAGGGAAGGGACGAGGAACAGTCACAGTCACATAGAAAGGGTAAAGGACGAGGAACAGTCACATAGAAAGGGTAAAGGACGAGGAACAGTCACATAGAAAGGGAAGGGACGAGGAACAGTCACATAGAAAGGGTAAAGGACGAGGAACAGTCACATAGAAAGGGAAGGGACGAGGAACAGTCACATAGAAAGGGTAAAGGACGAGGAACAGTCACATAGAAAGGGAAGGGACGAGGAACAGTCACATAGAAAGGGTAAAGGACGAGGAACAGTCACATAGAAAGGGTAAAGGACGAGGAACAGTCACATAGAAAGGGAAGGGACGAGGAACAGTCACATAGAAAGGGAAGGGACGAGGAACAGTCACATAGAAAGGGAAGGGACGAGGAACAGTCACATAGAAAGGGTAAAGGACGAGGAACAGTCACATAGAAAGGGTAAAGGACGAGGAACAGTCACATAGAAAGGGTAAAGGACGAGGAACAGTCACATAGAAATGGTAAAGGACGAGGAACAGTCACATAGAAATGGTAAAGGACGAGGAACAGTCACATAGAAAGGGAAGGGACGAGGAACAGTCACATAGAAAGGGAAGGGACGAGGAACAGTCACATAGAAAGGGAAGGGACGAGGAACAGTCACATAGAAAGGGTAAAGGACGAGGAACAGTCACATAGAAAGGGAAGGGACGAGGAACAGTCACATAGAAAGGGAAGGGACGAGGAACAGTCACATAGAAAGGGAAGGGACGAGGAACAGTCACATAGAAAGGGAAGTGACGAGGAACAGTCACATAGAAAGGGAAGTGACGAGGAACAGTCACATAGAAAGGGAAGTGACAAGGAACAGTCACATAGAAAGGGAAGGGACGAGGAACAGTCACATAGAAAGGGTAAAGGACGAGGAACAGTCACATAGAAAGGGTAAAGGACGAGGAACAGTCACATAGAAAGGGAAGGGACGAGGAACAGTCACATAGAAAGGGTAAAGGACGAGGAACAGTCACATAGAAAGGGAAGGGACGAGGAACAGTCACATAGAAAGGGTAAAGGACGAGGAACAGTCACATAGAAAGGGAAGGGACGAGGAACAGTCACATAGAAAGGGTAAAGGACGAGGAACAGTCACATAGAAAGGGTAAAGGACGAGGAACAGTCACATAGAAAGGGAAGGGACGAGGAACAGTCACATAGAAAGGGAAGGGACGAGGAACAGTCACATAGAAAGGGAAGGGACGAGGAACAGTCACATAGAAAGGGAAGGGACGAGGAACAGTCACATAGAAAGGGAAGGGACGAGGAACAGTCACATTGTGCTTATGAGGGAGCATAGAAGTCACTTACTGTAGCCTAAGTATCATCTCTTTACATAGCGTGCTAGAGCAGAGACATTGGTGGTGGAGAGGACGAGTTACCACCGTACCAAGTAGCTAAAGTGCATAAGACGAGAGTTTGAGACGTGTGCCGTATGGACTCTCACGGCATCACGATCATGTCTCGTGTGATGATGTGATGCGAGCAGGGTAGATTACTTACACTCACGGTCTGTCTGGGACTTGCTGAGGAAGATGGTTCGGAGTCGGGCATGGTTCGATGGGTGGAACTCCTGGGCCAGTTCTGGAACGCACAAAGTCACCATGGACCAATAGAAAACAGTAGATAAAAGAGGGATAATGATACTGTTACTGAAGAGACTGACTTATTCCATGGTTAGTGATACAGAGAACAGCCTGTGTAAACTCTTAGTTCACTGGAGGCCAGTATGTTGACCCGAGGCCAGTATGTTGACCCGAGGCCAGTATGTTGACCCGAGGCCAGTGAGAAGAAAATTAGACCTGATGCTCCATAAAGACAGTACAGTGACCTGAATGCATACTATTACCCAATTAGATGAATGCATGAATGAACACATACATTAAAACAAATGTGTATAGGACAGCCAGGCTATGTAACCAAACACTCTTGAACAGCAGCAGCATTGCGTACTAAACGATGGAGATCGATTTGATGACCTCATTTGAAACTACACCACATAATGGGTCCATTACACACAGGTTCAATGGTTAGGCTTAGCGATTAGACAACCTGAACCAACCGTAATGTATTAACAGCTGTCTCTCTGTCTGGGATTGTGAGCCCCTGGTGTGGAACGTGGCAGGCAGGGCCAGGGGAATATCAGGTCAGGCGGGTTGGCTTGGCAGAGCCAGCATACCCCCCCGTCCACTCAGGCTGTGGCAGGGGCGCGGGATGATGGTATGGGACTGGCAGGGAGGGGGGCAACAATGAGGCCTTTGTCTGGGGTCTCTGGAGAACACTGAGTCTGCTCTCCTTAAGCTCCACCCATACTGGCCAGCATGCTGAGAAACAGAAGGTAGAGCAGAGAGGAGGGGTGTCTGTGCCAGTCATGCCTGCCCATCTGCAGACATGCTACCGAACAGCGTGTGCGCTTTGCAGAGCATAGACAAGGGTCATGGATAACTTGGACCAACAGGTAAAACCTGTGGTTTTCAACCTGTGGTCCAACTGCTGTTGATCCGTGGGGTACTGGAGGTAATGTTTTGGTAATAAGCCATTTGATATTACAATAGGCCTTTGAATCTGTTACAGTCACTGATAAAACATACTCTTAATTTGGCCACTAAAATATTTGTGATATGGTGGTCCCCGGAACAGAAGAGGTTGAGAACTGCCGAGGTAGACTTGGTTGCAACACAAAATATGGTGCGACATACACACGTCTGCCACTACCGATCAGGTAAATGGCACGCTGTCTGGGATTGTGAGCCCCTGGGCTCCCGAGTGGCGCGGTGTAAGGCACTGCATCTCAGTGCTAGAGGCATCACTACAGACCATGGTTCGATTCCAGGCTGTATCACAACCGGCAGTGATCAGGAATACCATTGTGCGCTGCCCTATTGGCCCAGCGTCGTCCGGGTTAGGCCATCATTGTGAATAAGAATTTGTTCTTACCTGACTTACCTAAGTTAAAAGGTTAAATAAAATACAGATTAGAGTATGTCAGACATCAAGTGATTACTGCATCCTAGATAAGATGGAGCCTCAGCTCCCCTACCCAGCCACACAGCTCCTCCCTCCACCAGCATCTACCATTCACGCCCTGACCTCTACATGGACTGGAGTCTTCCTGCCGGGGAATACCATGCCCGCTGAGCACCGTCTGTGCCCGTCATGGTATTTCTGTCCCGGCTCCACTTTAAGAGGTATGCCACTGCCATGTGATGCCAGGAATGGGATGTGGAGTGGTGTTGGAGCCAGGCGGGCATACAGTATCTCTCAGCACTAAGGAGGGCAAATCATGGTTAGCATGTTACCCACTAGAATCTGCCATGCTCCTGGACCTACTACTCTGCTGCAGCAGGCATATGTCTTCTGAGTCATAACCAGTGGTCATACAAAATGGATACACAGATTACTTCATTCAGCCCCCTTCACTCGTATTCGTCCCATTTTGCCATGGCTCATGCGGTGTTCTTAAACTATCCGAGTGACTCAAAATCAATGGGGGCCCCATGCCATGTTTGAATTTTTGTGTTTTGATTCAGTGATTTAAATGCGAAAGCACAACCGTCACTCACTGCTCCGTTTTTCCTCTGTCACTGTCACTCAGAGGCTGCGTGACAGCAAAGCCTAGTCTGACTGGCCTGTTTGTTCTTACACGCTAAATAAAAACATACCTAGTATCCACTTTGCTCGCGCTGCAAGCCGCTCCAATCATTAAAACAAATGTAACAGAAACCACATCAAATGTTATTTCGCCGTGATGGAGCTGAGCAGAAGAGGACAGAAACATCTACATGATTCAGGTGGATAACGTATGGAGTTCAAATGTTGCATGTACAGCCATCTAGCGCAAAAATAATATTGTGATATGAAACTAATCGATATTTTCCGCCATTACTAGTAATCATCCAAATATGGCTAACTTAAGTGATCGAGTAACAACGAATAGCCTTCATTGTCTGCTTGTGCAGAAATGTGCTTTGAGTCCTAGGCTCTAGGCTGAAGGGACAGCAGTAGTAGGCAGGCAGAGCAGACAGCACTGATAACCACTATTGATTAGAGGAAAGTCCTTGCTGTGAGATCAATGGCCTATTGGCCTTCACAGTTCAGACAGCAGGATGTGTGGGCTGCCCAAACCAGGGTGAGCAGGCTGTGATGGTGATGTAGACTATTGTGCTAAAATGTGTCACTGGCGCTTAGGCCGAAGAGTGGCTGTCTGAAGTCTCAGCACATGGTGATTATGCTCCAAAACTTCTCAGTTCCTGGCTCACACAAGACAACACTTTGGCATGAGTGGCCCTTATCAGGTGATCTACCCTCAGTTCAGTCTACTACTCTTTATCATCCACCTACAGCTGGCCCTAGACCTGTGATGAAAAGCTGGAGGACTGTCTTCATAATAGTGCTGAGCAATTAGTGCTTTTTGAGGTCGGTTTGGTTATTAAAAAAATAAAGATTTTCGGTTTCGAGAATTGTTTTTAAAACATGAAATGCACTATGCATTATGTGGGTTGAATGCTGTAAAAACACAATGAATAAAAGTCCCATTACGGTAGTGACTGCCATACGCATGACACTTATTAACAATCAGTTATTCACAGTATTTAATAAAAAATATTTCAGGTTGTGTATTTAAAGTGTTTTATTTGATAACTTGTATTTCATTCCAAATCATCTCTATAGAGCTGTTTCCTATGCTGTCTAACAACCACTATTTTAGTAGTTCAAAGTAAATAAGAAAAATTTTGTAACTGTTGAATACCAATTATTAATCACTTAGATAATGTATTTTCAGGTAAAGATGCCTCGTGAAATAACTGCTCTCTTGATCGTGGATTCTTCTGTCTCCTATGTAGCAGGCGTAAAAGAAAGACAGGACAAGTTTACCAGTCAATGGACTATGGTCATTGTAGTTAATTATCAAGTTGTCTGCGGTAAACTATGTGTAAACTATGTTGGAAACGACAACTACATCACACCGTTTGAGCTTGATCTGATTTATCTCTAGAGAAACTGCAGCACACATTGAGCTCACCCATCAACAAAAAAGAACATGGAATTCAAATACTTTAACCAAAGTCAGTCAATTTGTTGTTTAAAAATGAAAAATAACTGATGTTTCGGTTTTTAAAAAAGAAGATTTTTTTTTAAACTTAATTTTTTTTTTTTTAATCAGCACTACTACATAAAGGACACAAAGAGGGACAGACCATCTAACCCTGACCCAGGGTCAGCCTTACAACAGCTGGGTATAACACACTAGGCTTAGTGTTAGTAGACAGGCAGACCCTCGCTCTCTCTGAAGTAAAAAATAAACTGGGGGGGGTGCTCTCTCAAGGGAATGCCTCTGTCTGTTACGGTAGGGTGGTGGGTAAGGCGTTGCAGAGATCAGTGGCTATATCAAGGATTCAATCATCCGTTTATGACAAGGACCGCTAAAACAAAACATCCTTGAAACTTTGCTGCAATTCTTTCATGAGGAGGATATCCCAAGCTGGAAGGCATGCAATGAAATCACATGGGTGTCACCCATAGGCACAAGGGGTCTTATACTCACTGAGGGTTACAATAATTATACTGTAGCAACATAACACTGCTTATCAGAGCATAGTGTACATAGTATTGGTTTAAAACAGCTTTTCCCCTTGATTATGTGTGTGAGTCAGTGAGGCAGCTGTCCTGTGGTATAGCGTCATCAGGATGCCCGGGATATCTGGCAGAGTTGGGGAATAGATCCTTGGGGGGGTCTGTGCCATATTACACCAACCAGCCAGCCAGCCTCACCACACAAATGGCACCCTATGCCATTTCATATGCATACGTAGATACTGTACTCTATATCATCGACTGCATCCTTATGTAATACATGTATCACTAGCCACTTTAACTATGCCACTTGGTTTACATACTCATCTCATATGTATATACTGTACTCGATATCATCTACTGTATCTTGCCTATGCTGCTCTGTACCATCACTCATTCATATATCCTTATGTACATATTCTTTATCCCCTTACACTGTGTATAAGACAGTAGTTTTTTTGGAATTGTTAGTTAGATTACTTGTTCGTTATTACTGCATTGTCGGAACTAGAAGCACAAGCATTTCGCTACACTCGCATTAACATCTGCTAACCATGTGTATGTGACAAATAAAATTTGATTTGATTTGGGATTTAGTGCAGTACTTTTGACAAGGGCCCATAAGGTTCTGGTAGTACACTAAATGTGGTCCTTTGCAGTGCAGTTGGTAGAGCATAGCGCTTGTAACGCCAGGGTAGTGGGTTTGATTCCCAGGACCAACCATATGTAAAATGTATAAATGCATGACTAAGTCGCTTTGGATAAAAGCATCTGGTAATTGGCATACACTCACTAGCGTTTTAGGTATATCCACATTTCAGGTACACCCATTTAGTACCGGGTCAGACTTTGCCTCCGGAACAGCCGGAATTCTTTGGGGCATGGAAATGTTTCTCAATTGGTATCAAGGGACCTAATGTGTGCCAGGAAAACATTCCCCACACCATTACACCAACAGCCTGTACCGTTGAGACCAGGCAGGATAGGGCCATGTTGCAGCAGATGACCACACCGGGTTCCACACCTATAATGCTGCTTACGCCAAATCCTGACTGACATCAGCATGATGCAACAGGAACTGGGATTCGTCAGACCAGGCGATGTTTTTCCACTCTTCAATTGCCCAGTTTTGGTGATCATGTGCCCACTGGAACCACTTCTTGTTTTTCCTCTGATAGAAGTGGAACCCGGTGTGGTCGTCTGCTGCAATAGCCCACCCGCGCTGTTGTTTGCCTGGATCAAACACCACTCCTTCCCAGGCAGCTTCATCACACCCAACTTTATGGGCATGTAATTCAATTGGCTACAGACCTGAGAGAGGTGTATGAGAAATGGTGGGCTCAAAAGACTAAATGGGTGTAAAACTAATCAGAATATTGTACCTTTAGTATCTCTACTACAGCAGTTAATCCCAAATATGCGAGCGTGACACCTACCGTTAGGTTCCTCTCTGTCGCTAATGTGCTGCAGGTACGGGCCGGTGTCGTCCCTCACGTTCGTGCTTATTTGGTAGTCTTCCTGGCGGTCCGCCAGTTGCCTTGGTAACTTTGGGCTTCTCTCCGGGGACACGCAGCATGCTATCGTATTCCCCATTCCACACGAGGAATAACTTCAATACTATTTTAGAATCAAGAGGAGTGCAAAATTCCTTCAAATCAGGTATGCCAGCTAGCTAGTTTCAGCTACCAACAAATACATACGCTTATCATTCAGCTACAAAAAAACATTGAAACCAGAGAAAATATTAAATTATAAACAAAATTGCTGACAAGAAATATCAATAAATTGCACTTCTGTCCATGAGGGTGTGCTTGCCTGTTCTCCTTCCGCACCATGCATTAAATCAAGATTGCTGACTGCAACAAAAATAAAAAGCGATGTTGTTTCTTTGTGTATACTATATTAGATACATGGAGCAAAAACAAGGTTGCTCGCTACTTAACATAAATCATTTGTAACACCGAGGTCATCAAGAAGCTGTTTAAACCCGAGCAATACAAGTGGCTGCCCATTCATCCATTGGACATTCCTTTACAAGAAAGTCAGCAAGCTAGCTGTAGCAGCAACGGAACACTATATGAGCGATTAGCTAGTCCCTTTAAACAATATAACTACTCCACGCATATGCAACTAGTTTTCAACCGTGGGTTCCCAATTGTCCGAAGTAAATTAGATCTCTCACGCCAGTCCCTTCTTTGATTCCCAAACCCAGGATCAGACGCCAACTCTATCCCGAGGCTTTGTGTTCACGTAGCTGCCGTCTTGATAAAGAAATCAAAGCCGGAGCGGTTCAAATCATTTATCGAAGTCAATCTGGTCAAGTCTTCCGGAAGTTCATCTTCGACCCCACCCCCCTAACCTTCGGACTCAGGATCTTCCGTTATCCCCTCGTCCCCACCGGGCAGTTCTGCGTACCGCTCGCAGCCACTACAGCCATCTGTTCTGAACACGGCTACCTGGCATGCACAGCTGACCCACCCACTTACAGAATTCCTTAAATTACTATTGGGCGTGTAATCAAAACGAGGGGAATTTCTCAATGGCTATTGGTTCAAAAACGTGTAACTTGAAATTAATTCTGACAAATAAATACATTCAGATAAATACATACATCTTCATCCTTATTGGTCTTCAAAATATGAATAATTAAGAATGACGGTCTCCCATCATTCAATGGGCGCATTCGATCATTCTGAGCGGCGGGACACCTGCTCATGGACCTGTGACGTGACCGGGCAATAGCGGTGAGACATGATCGCCGTAATCTACGTCGCGTGGTCATGTCGTCACAAGGCAGCATGGTGTATCGTCCAGAAACATACATCTAGTTTCCATAAAACATACACTCACCGAACAGTTTATTATTTAAACGAATGTAATCAACTTTCACCCTGTGCAAAACACGCCCGATTAATCAAATCCCCTCATTGTACATGTCCAATTTTTTATTTTGATGTAACCCTTATTTAATTAGGCAAGTCAGTTAAGAACAAATTCTTATTTTACAATGACGGCCTACCCCGGCCAAACCCTTGGCTGGGCCAATTGTGCGCCGCCCTACATAACAATAACGAGGCTATATACAGGGGATACCAGTACCGAGTCAATGTGCGGGGGTACAGGCTAGTTGAGGTAATTTGTAAAGTGACTATGCATAGATAATAAACAGCAAGTAGCAGCAGTGTAAAAACAAAGTGGGAGGGGGGTGACTACGACTTGGGGTGGTAATTTTTTGGGGCCTTCTGACACCACCTAGTATATACAGCTGAAGTCGGAAGTTTACATACACGTAGGTTGGAGTCATTAAAACTTGTTTTTCAACCACTCCACAAATTCTTTGTTAACAAACTATAGTTTTGGAAAGTTGGTTAGGACATCTACTTTGTGCATGACGCAAGTGATTTCTCCAACAATTATTTACAGACAGATTATTTCACTTATTCTAGTTGGTCAGAAGTTTACATATACTAAATTGACTGTGCCTTTAAACAGCTTGGAAAATTCCAGAAAATTATGTCATGGCTTTAGAAGCTTCTGATAGGCTAATTGACATCATTTGAGTCAATTGGAGGTGTACCTGTGGGTGTATTTCAAGGCATACCTTCAAATTCAGTGCTTCTTTGATTGACATCATGGGAAAATCAAAAGAAGTCAGCCAAGACCTAAGAAATTAAATTGTAGACCTCCACAAGTCTGGTTCATCCTTGGGAGCAATTTCCAAACGCCTGAAGGTACCACGTTCATCTGTACAAATAATAGTACACAAGTATAAACACTATGGGACCACGCAGCCGTCATACCGCTCAGGAAGAAGACGCGTTCTGTCTCCTAGAGAAGAACGCACTTTGGTGCGAAAAGTACAAATCAATCCCAGAACAACAGCAAAGGACCTTGTGAAGATGCTGGAGGAAACAGGTACAAAAGTATCTATATCCACAGTAAAACAAGTCCTATATCGACATAACCTGGAAGGCCACTCAGCAAGGAAGAAGCCACTGCTCCAAAACCGCCTTAAAAAAGCCAGACTAAAGCTAGAAACAAAAATAGAACTGTTTGGCCATAATGACCACCGTTATGTTTGGAGGAAAAAGGGGAAGGCTTGTAAGCCGAAGAACACTATCCCAACTGTGAAGTACGGGGGTGGCAGCATCATGTTGTGGGGGTGCTTTGCTGCAGGAGGAACTGGTGCACTTCACAAAATAGATGGCTTCATGAGGGAGGAAAATGGTGTGGATACATTGAAGCAACATCTCAAAACATCCGTCAGGAAGTTAAAGCTTGGTCGCAAATGGGTCTTCAAAATGGACAATGACCCCAAGCATACTTCCAAAGTTGTAGCAAAATGGCTTAAGGACAACAACGTCAACGTATTGGAGTGACCATCACAAAACCCTGACCTCAATCCCATAGAAAATTTGTGGGCAGAACTGAAAAAGTGTGTGTGAGCAAGGAGGCCTAAAAACCTGACTCAGTTACATCAGCTCTGTCTGGAGGAATGGGCCAAAATTAATTGAGCTTGTTGTGGGAAGCGTGTAGAAGGCTACCCGAAAGGCAATGCTACCAAATACTAATTGAGTGAGTGTATGTAAACATCTGACCCACTGGGAATGTGATGAAAGAAATAAAGCTGATATACAACATTCTCTCTACTATTATTCTGACATTTCACATTCTTAAAATAAAGTGGTGATCCTAACTGGCCTAAGATAGGGAATTTCTTCTAGGATTAAATGTCAGGAATTGTGAAAAACTGAGTTTAAATGTATTTGGCTAAGGTGTATGTAAACTTCAGACTTCAACTGTAGGTTCTGGATGTCAGGAAGCTTGGCCCAAGTGATGTTCTGGGCCTTACGCACTAACCTCTGTAGCGCCTTACGGTCAGATGCCCAGCAGTCGCCATACCAGGCTGTGATGCAACCGGTCAGGATACTCTCGAAGGTGCAGCTGTAGAACCTTTTGAGGATCTGGAGACCCATGCCAATTTTTTTCAGTCTCCTGAGGGGGAAAAGGTGTTGTCATGCCCTCTTTACAACTGTCTTGGTGTGTTTGGACCATGATAGTTCGTTGGTGGCATGGGCACCAATTTGAAACTCTCAACCCGCTCCACTTCAACCCCATCGATGTTCATGGGGGCCTGTTCGGCCCATCTTTTCCTATAGTCCACGATCAGCTCCTTTGTTTTGCTCATAATGAAGGAGAAGTTGTTGTCCTGGCACCACACTACCAGGTCTGTGTGCTTTCTGAGGTGCTGCTGTGTTCTACTGTGTCAAAAGCAACACTGAGGTCCAGAAGAATCAAGATGGTGGGGAATCCTATATCTGCAGCCATGAGCAGGTCACTAACAGCAGCCTTCACCAGGGCTGTCTCAGTACTGTGCATGGGTCTGAAGCCAACTGGAGAGCTTCATAAAGCTGGTTAGCGCTGAGGTGTGAGTGAATTTGAGTTGCCACCATCTTCTCCAGAACTTTAAATATAAATGGGAGGTTGGAAATAGGTCTGTAGTTTGAGAGGAGGTCTAGGTCAAGAGATGTTTTTTGAGCAGAGCGGTGATGGCAGCAATTTTGAATAGTGACGGCACCTGCCCACTATGGAGGGACTTGTTGAACAGATTTGTTAAAAATCTGGATGAGAGCAGCTGAGCATGTTTTGAACAGTGATGTTGGAATAGGGTCGAGAGTGCCACTGGTAGTTTGCATTTTTTTATATTAGTTTATGTTAGCAAAGTCACTTAGAGGATGAGCAGATATGGGTGGTGGTGTAGGAGCCAGAGTGGGGTTAGATTTGGAGGATAGTATGTTCTCTCGGATGGTGTTGATTTAAGCCTTGAAGAACTCAGCAAATATATTGCATTGTTCGGTAGTTGCTATGGGAGGGCCAGAGTCTGTAGGGTGGAGGAGGTGACTGATGGTGGAAAACAAGGTCCTAGGATTTCCTCGGGTGTTGTCTATCATGGCAGAGTAGAAGGTGGAGCGGGCTACTTTAATGCTTTGAAATAGCAAGCCTGGTGGTCTTTATAAGCCAGTAGGTGGACAGTTAGGCCAGTACTTCTCCACAGACGTTCTAGCTTGCGGCCAATGATGTACTGTATATAAACCCTGTATTGCTGATTCTATATATTGGCCAATGAGAGGGTTTGAAGCCACCTGTTGGCCATATTGGCACTCCCCTGGAGAACAGTCCTCCATAGGAATGAATGGAATTCTACAGTATTTCAGTTAAATCTTTCAAGGACAAAATTAAATGTATGGAAGTATGTTTGTTGTTGTCGGAACAGTAACATTTGTACTCTACAATTATTTTTTTTAAGGAAAATGTTGTATTTTTATGTTTATTTATATAACATAATTATGTATGCATTAAGGTGTCTAAATAGAATAAACGTGTCAAAAACAAATATAGACATTAATAAATGCATTTTTATAGCTTCCAAAATCTTTTTTACAATGGTAGAGGAGTAACAAGATTGCTGTGCGGTGGCTTCAATACAGCGTCCCCTGTCAATCATCCAGGGTTTATTACACATCATTGGTCTTCACGCAACTCAGCTCCTCTGTGAACCATGGCGATGACCATTGGAAGGACAGTTTACATGTTTTTCAGGGCCAAGGCTGTTTATGGTCCTTAGAGTGCTGCTATACAGGTCAACCATCACACCAGGCGTGAACTCATGACAGTCAGCTTGTAGGGCAGGGCAAACAGACTCCTGTAAGATGGAGGTGTCTAGGGACATGATGTTTCTGAATTGAATAGTGCGCTTTAATAGGGTCATTTTAATGACTGGAATGGAATCAATGGAACAGACTCAAACATGTGTTTTCCGAGGTGACGAACCAGCACAGGTGTAACCATACTGACTAACGAGGTGACACCAATTTGCGCGCCCCACGTGCTAACATCCAACCTCGAAATATAAAAACTAAAGCCAATTTCTTTGAAAAGTACCCCACAGGGTGCTTAACATTGTTATTGTCTTTCTGTAGGAGCAGAGCCCCTGCTCCTACGTCGCTGGAATCGGTATACAAAGCAAATGGACAACGGAAATCTGGAGCAGCTAGCACCGAAAGGGTCTTTGTCTTCTCAGAAGCCTCCAGACAGTCAGGGCTCCAACAGAAGACAACGTTCGCATTGATCAAATCTGTAAGTGGCGCAACAATCTCAGCAAAGTTCTTGCAAAAAGTCCAGTAGTAGCCAGCCATTCCCAAGAATCAGCGCAGTTCCTGTTGAGAAGCTGGCACTGGAAGGTTATTAATGGCCACCGCTTTTGCCAGGACCGATTGGACTTTTCCTTGCCCCACCACCTTCCCGAGATATTTCACTGTTGTTCTGGCAATTTTGCTCTTTGACAGGTTAACTCTCAGGTTGTGAGCTGCGAAACGCCCGAACAGACTCCTAATATCCTGAAGGTGTTGGGGTCTGGTGATGCTAAATAAGACCATATCGCCGAAATATGCCTCCACATTTTCCAGGTCATGTAGCACGATGTGCATGAGCCTTTAAAACTTAGCTCCAGAATTTCATAACCTGAACAGGAGATGAAGGTAGGAAAACAAGCCATCAGGAGTGACAAAAGCAGACAACTCTTTGGCACACTCAGTTAGAGAGACCTGCCAATATCCCTTCAGCAGATCAAACTTGCTAACATACAGTACTGTTGATGATAGTGAAGACATCAAAACTATGAAATAACATATATGGAATCATATAGTAACGAAAAAATATGATATTCTAAAGCATTGCAACAATGTTGCCTTTTTTCTCCAGAGACAAGTAAGACATCAAGATCTTCTAGAATCTCTGAGTTACTCAACTGCACAACAGGCACAGGGTGTATTGGGCTTTCCTTGTGCTCTTGAGGAAGACTAAGAGCAGAATATCACTACCGGTTTCCACTGACTTCTCCGCCCGATCATAGAGGGTGAAGTATGATTTCAAAATGTTGACATGACACAACCAGTTTTTTTTTTCCTGCACTCCGGTGTGGCGATGATGTCATCTAGATTACCAATTTTTTTCACTATAGAGTAAGGGTCTGAAAAGCGAGTTTGCAACAGTGACCCCAGAATGGGCAACAAAATCAGGACTTGGTCACCCACATCAAAAGTGCGGTTTCGGGCCTTCGATTGTACCAAACTTTTATTTTCATTTGCGCCTTCTCCAGATTCTCACTGGCAAACTCACACGTGCGGTGCAATCTGTATCGAAAAGCGCAAACGTGCTCCAACCGATTTGTTTTTGTGTTTAAGGTGTTGGCCTGCAGCAACCTCTCTCTCAGCAATCTCAAAGGATCTCTGGCATGATGTCCAAACACAAGCTCATTCGGACTAAAACCAAGACATTCCTGAACAACCTCCTGCACTGAAAACAGCACAAGAGGGATCCATTCATCCCAGGGATCCATTCAAACTCAAAGCAGTAAGCTCTTAACATTGACTTCAAAGTCTTATAAAATCTCTCAAGAGCACCTTGAGACTATGGGTGGTAGGCACTAGAGGGGCAATGGGTAACACCCAATTGCTGTAGCAGTGGCGGGAAGACCTTTGACATGAAATTTGAACCTTTGTTTGATTGCACTACCTGCGGGAGCTCAAACGCTGAAAACAATTTCACGAGGGCCTTAACAACACACGGAGCTGTGATTTTTCTCAGTGGAATGGCCTCTGGGAAATGGGCAAAGGACCAACACAATCCACCAGAACCATGCTGAAAGGTTTGTCCAAAGCAGGAATAGGCAGCAAAGGTGCAACCGGTTCAACTTGGTTCAGTTTACCCGTCCGCTAGCAAGCACAACAGGATTTATAGTAAGTCTTGTTTCAGACCAGGCCAGAAGAATTTATGCAAGAGACGGTCATACGTCTTGTTGACCCCAAGATGGCCTGCCATACTACCATTGTGAGCCAACCTCAGTATCTCTTGTCAAAGTGTAACTGGAACAGGGGGCCTCCCGGGTGGCGCAGTGGTTAAGGGTGCTGTACTGCAGCGCCAGCTGTGCCACCAGAGACTCTGGGTTCGCGACCGGGAGGTCCGTGGGGCGACGCACAATTGGCCCAGCGTCGTCCGGGTTAGGGAGGGCTTGGCCGATAGGGATATCCTTGACTTATCGCGCACCAGCGACGCCTGTGGCGGGCCGGGCGCAGTGCACGCTAACCAAGGTTGCCAGGTGCAGAGTGTTTCCTCCGACACATTGGTGCGGCTGGCTTCCAGGTTGGATGCGTGCTGTGTTAAGAAGCAGTGCGGCTAGGTTGGGTTGTGTATCGGAGGACGCATGACTTCCAACCTTCGTCTCTCCTGAGCCCGTACGGGAGTTGTAGCAATGAGACAACATAGTAGCTACTAAAACAATTGGATACCACGAAATTGGGGAGAAAAAGGGGTAAAAATTCAACAACAAAAAAAAGCGTAACTGGAACAACAATTTGAGAAACATTGGGCCAATCGTCTTGCCCAGAAGTGGCGCGAGAATGCCATTTCCTTATTAGAACACCAACTCTCTCCCCAATTCCGTGGTATCCAATTGGTAGTTACAGTCTTGTCCCATCGCTGCAACTCCGATACGGACTCGAAGGTCCAGAGCTGTGCATCCTCCGAAACACAACCCAGCCAAGCCAAGCCGCTTCTTGACACAATGCCCGCTTAATCCTGAAGCCAGCCACACCAATGTGTTGGAGGAAACACCATAGACTTGGCGACCGTGTCAGCGTACACTGCGCCCTGCCTGAGACAGGAGTCACTAGTGTGTGATGGTACAAGAACATCCCTGCCTTGTCAAACCCTCCCCTAACCCGGACGACGCTGGGCCAATTGTGCGCCGCCCCATGGGTCTCCCCATCAAGGCTGGCTGCGACAGAGCCTGGACTCGAACCAGGATCTCTAGTGGTACAGCTAGCACTGCGATGCAGTGCCTTAGACCACTGCGTCACTCGGGAGACCCACCTTTGGGGTTTTCAAGGGAGAGGTCAACTCAGGAGGTTTACCAAAATCAGGATCCCCCATAAACTTCTCAGACAGATCTACCATGGTGGGATTGTTGACATCCTCCTCAACACTAGACTTGTTCCCGGCGACTTTCTTAGACAGCATGTGTAACAGCACAGACTGGGAACACTCTAGGGTACTTTTCTGATTACCGATCAGGTTCCTCTACTCTGAGTTCCTTACAAATGACAGGATTTGGCATGACCTTCACTCCAGCCAAATCGTTTCCCAAAAGGAATGAGACCCCTGTCACTGGTAGGCTAGGCCTCACTCCAACGATCAGACTCAAGTTCTACATTATACAAAAGAACTTCCATGCAACCCAACTCCACACCTTGCACTAATACACTGTAACCAGTTTTTGAAGTGTCAGACAAAGGCAATACACCCTTCAAATGAATAACTGTGCTGCCCAGTATCTCGCAGTATCTTCCCCGGCTACTTAACAGCATAGCCACTCTGCAGAAACATAAACCCATCTGAAACAAAGGGTTCATGCACATCCGATCCAAAATGTTGTTTAGGAGATACACCAGTCACAACATAAACTTAATGGGCTGTAGTGCTCCCACAAGAACAAACTGCTTTTTCTCTCTCTTATTTTTATGTTTCAACTTAGGACACAGAGACAATGTGTCCTTTCCCACGGTAGCAATGACAAACTGGCAGATACAAAAAAAAACAGTTTGGCACCGATCCTTATCTTTGGGCACTGTAGAAAAGGACTGAAACCTCGCAGTAGGAGGTGACTTCTCTGGATTGCTCTTTGCGTAGAGATAACTACTGGGTGCTTTGGTCATCTACAAGAACTGCAGCTTTCTCAGGAGTGAGATCATTGTGCTCATAGATGTAGGTAGCAACCCTTTTCGTGAAGGCAATTTTTGAACTGCTTGAGAAGTACGAGTGTCTTTAAATCCTGAAAGTCCAAAAAGACAGGCTTGTTTTCTTACGAACTTAACATGGCTTTGTGATTCCGTCTTTTGTAATTTACAGAAGTGTTGTCTGTTGGTCTTGAGAGATGTGGAGGGTTAACACCTTTAGTTGGCTCTCCCTATTTGATTTCTAGACAAACAATTCTTTATCTGATCTTCCCTGTATTCGTTTTGCTGTGTGGGGAACAGAGGGCACATATATACACATATTAATCAGGGGGAATGGGAACCAGGTGGACGTAATGAGACAAGACAGTCGCGGTTGGTGGTAATGAATCCAGTTCAGTGACGCCTAGAAGGCCGGTGACGTAGACCTCCGGAGCTGGTGAACAGAATGAGCAGCAGTACCAGGGGAAGAGTGTCTTTCAGGACACCTCTTAGCTTGACCTGGTAAAATCAACTATGTTAGCTACATAGCTAGTAGCTAGCTAATGAACAGATTTCCAGTCCCAAAGAGAGAACTATGAAAATACAAAAACACAATTGCAACAAAAATATATAATGTTATATCACTTGAGAATAATGAAGCAAGTCCTGGTCTAATTTCCGTTTCCTAACCTCAGATACAGAATCCTGTCTGTGGATGAATGTCCCAAAGAAAGTCCTGGAGAGACTGAAGGGTATATCTCCAACGTGTTATATATGCTATTGGTTTACTGTTACAATTGGTTGTAGGACTACCAAAATACTGTTAAAAGTAACAATACATAGACCTAGAACATGTATGGACAACCTTGCTCTTAAGAGGTCTAGCTACTGTGTGTGCAGGTTTCTGTTCCAGCCTTGACCTTCTGGCTATTATTTGTAATAGACACTATTCATCTAACTATCATCTCTTGTTTTGGAGTAAGATGAATGTTTAAACCCACTAACCATTTACATATGCATTCTTTGTATGATATGAAATAGTGTTGATTCTTTGATTTAAGTACAGTGCATGTTTTGGTCATTTAACATTCCTTGTTTGTCTGGTTTATCTGGTTGTCACTTACTCTCATTTTGTCTGATTATATTGCACAGATTTGCAGCTGATGTCATTGATCATTGTTAAAGGTGTAACAATCTCTGTATGGCTGACCTAGGATGCAACCCCTGTCCACAACAGCACTTCATACCCAGGACAGCATCCCTATTCCCCGCGACTTTGTATCTGTCTAAAGTGTGGATCGTTAGGCGCTTTAGTTTAATGCTGTTCACAGACAGTATATACAATGGACAGATACACAACTGGAACACAAAAAAACCTCCCTTAACAGGATTACATTATGTACAATAAATGGTATTTAAAGATTACAATTTGTAAAATTGGCAATATTCAAACAGGGCACAAAAGTTTAGAAAAAGGTTATTGTTCAAAGTTCCACTATGACAGGCTGTTCATGCAGGAAGTAAAGCCAGGTTGTGTACCTCAAAATGGTACAGAAACCAAACCACTATAGGCTATTGATATTTTTTTTGTTCATTCAGCTACTTAAATTGAATTAAATGCTAAATACAAACGCCTATAGGCAAGTTTACCTCTTGGTATCTTCACTGGTATTTTGTCAAGATTAATTCAAGATGAATTCTTCTTCTGTTCAAGCAAACCTCACCTACTGTTTTGTAAGCACCATTGACCTGCTCTGCTCAGTTCTGCTCCTGTAATAAAATAATTAGTTTTACAGAGCTGGCAAAGCTGAAACTCAAGGTGTGCTGTGTCAAATTGCATCCCTTCAGCATGAATCCATAATCTACCCTGAAAAAGCTCTGCTAAGAGATTACCTCTGCAATTTGTCATGCTTGGATTCAGCCGCACAAATGACTTGTCAAAGCGTCTGTAAAAACTGAAAGAGTAGGGCCAGGACAAGGTAATGATTCATACGACTCAATAGATGGCTTTGCCTTTTGCAAGCAACAGAAGAACAAAATTACAGTGCTACCCTTGCACAATGATAATCAGAAACATTACTTTCTGTGACCATTTCACACAAACCCAACCCACTTTTCTTTTTACAATACCATTCACATAATATGATGAATGCTGTACATTATAAACAGTCTTTTAATGTAGAAAAATAAAGCAAGCAGAGTGACACTGGATTGACTGAATCTCAACGTACAAACACAGTAAAAATGATAACCATTAACAAAGTACTCCCATCCTAACAGAAAACTCAAGAAGTTATGCTTTGTTATATGTTTGATGTGCATGAGATGAATCTGGGTATTCACACTGAAGATACATTCCAATTCCAATGTGTTGATTTGTTTTTCATGGTTCACCCAGGATCAATATATTTAGATTCCTGATGCGTCCTTCTGAATACAAAACTAGGATTCTGGTGCTGATTATTTCCACAAATAATGTTTTTTTTTTTAAAGATATTACAGGTTTGGAGTTGGCTGAACCATGTATTTATTTCACATTCAATTCAGGAATATTCTAGTGTCTAAAATTAATTCTTATTTATAAAGTACAAACAAAGGCAAAAAATGTAGGAAGAAATGCATTTACTGTACCGGGACATTACATATGACATAATATCTAACAAAAAGAAAAGAAGCTTTCGTTGCATGATGGTGTAGCTTCCTAGGCGGGCGGCGGGGGGGTGCTCTGTGATGAAATGCATTTATAGTAAGCATGTTACAACATTCGCAAGAGGCTTTTACAACCACTTAGGGCTCTCAGTCCTCTGTACAGATGAGTGGTGTGGCCGGCAGAATCACATTTATTTCTTAGCCATTTACAGCTTAATGAAACCCAGAGGACTAATTTAACTAATATGTCTTATGGGTCGTAATAGCTTCCAACAGGCTGTTCACTCGCCTGTCTCAAAAGAAGATGAGCAGAGCACCACAAAGCATGGTGAGTTTAAAAAAGGCCTTTTTCTTAAATAGCTGCCGACATTGTAATAGGCCTGGTAAGCTAAAGGAATACACATTATATATTTTTTTATTTTTTTATGTGCTGCAGTATATGATACAAATATGTTAATCTATATTGGTTTCATATTATGCATAACAATTTTCTTATCAAATCAATAGAAATATCATAGTAAAATCTACACATGCATGTACAGTAATTATATCAAAAGAAAAATAATCAATATGTAATACAATATGGTACTACTTTATCCTATCATAAACAGAATATAAAGTATCTATGTCTGTGATGTTGGAAGATTGATCCCAAGTCCTACATAAACCTACCAACGAAATGTTAATGTAATTGTATACACTACCGTTCAAAAGTTTGGGGTCACTTAGAAATTTCCTTGTTTTTGAAAGAAAAGCAAATGTTTTGCCCATTAAAATAACATCAAATTGATCAGAAATACAGTGTTGACATTGTTAATGTTGTAAATGACTATTGTAGCTGGAAACGGCAGATTTTTTATGGAATATCTACATAGGCGTACAGAGGCCCATTATCAGCAACTATCACTCCTGTGTTCCAATGGCACGTTGTGTTAGCTAATCCAAGTTTATCATTTTAAAAGTCTAATTGATCATTAGAAAACCCTTTTGCAATTATTTAGCACAGCTGAAAACTGGTGTCCTGATTAAAGAAGCAATAAAACTGGCCTTTAGACTAGTCGAGTATCTGGAGCATCAGCATTTGTGGGTTTGATTACAGGCTCAAAATGGCCAGAATCAAATAACTTTCTTCTGAAACTCGTCAGTCTATTCTTGTTCTGAGAAATAAAGGCTATTCCATGCGAGAAATTGCCAAGAAACTGAAGATCTCGTACAACGCTGTGTACTACTCCCTTCACAGAACAGCGCAAACTGGCCCTAACCAGAATGGGAAAAGGAGTGGGAGGCCCCGGTGCACAACTGAGCGAGAGGACAAGTACATTACAGTGTAGAGTTTGAGAAACAGATGCCTCACAAGTCCTCAACTGGCAGCTTCATTAAATAGTACCCTCAAAACACCAGTCTCAATGTCAACAGTGAAGAGGCGACTCCGGGATGCTGGCCTAGGCAGAGTTGCAAAGAAAAAGCCATATCTCAGACTGGCCAATAAAAAGAAAATATTAAGATAGTCAAAAGAACACAGGCACTGGACAGAGGAACTCTTGCCTAGAATGATCAATTAGCCTTTTAAAACAGCGCTCTGTACACCTATGTAGAAAATTCATTAAAAAATCTGCCGTTTCCAGCTACAATAGTAATTTACAACATTAACAATGCCTACACTGTGTTTCTGATCAATTTTATGTTCTTTTCGTGGCCCCAGAAAACGTGCCTTTATTATTATTTATTTTTTAAACAAGGACATTTCTAAGTGACCCCAAACGTTTGAACGGTAATGTACTGAATGTATGTACAGTAGTACACTCACCATAAATATGTGTATGCCGGAGATTACAAATGTATCTATTCCAACAAGATTTACTTAGGTGAATTTAATCTCAGATAATTGCCATTAACCATATGTAGTGTGTACTGACAACTTTTTCCAGTATTCAGACATTAATCTGTTTTCTTCAGTAGTTATATGGGATCCATATTCCACCACCACCTAGCAACAGTCCAAATCTTTAGAGCGTAACAAAAGTAGCTCAAATCTCAGATATCAAAATGTAACGAAATACAGAAAATACCCAAGACACTTGAAATGGAAGATGAATCCGAGTTGATGGGTTATACTGATTATGGAGGTTTAACCTAAGCACTGAGATCTAGAAAATAACATAATCTGATCTCATATGATCTACTGAGCAGGGCCCGGTTTCCTGATAGCGATGGAATTTAGGCGTGTTTTAACAATGTATCTTTCCCAAAGATGTAACATGAGTTTCCCAAAACACCACACAGAGAGAACGCTCGTTAAGAGCGTCGTTTGATCATGTGTTGATACTGATAGGATTGAAAGAAAGGGAACTTTCCTCAACATTATAATTATTTCACAATACTGACAACAGATCAGCTCCTAGAGTGATATTACCATGGCCGCAGGAAGTTGTTTTGGGGTGGGGGTGCTGAATTTTTTTGTCGACGGGCGAGTTGGGGGGCTTTTCCCCGCTCTGCGGATGAGTATTTTTCTCCGCTCATACAGGGGTAATAAAGGCCTAGTGCACCAATTTGGTTTATTCAAAGGCCTAGTGCACTAATTTGGTTTATTGTGATTTATCAGGGGGCGATGCAGCACCCTCAGCACCCTTACTTCCCGCGGCTACGGATATTACCACCCATGGATGCAAATATTGAGGCGCCTTAGTCTAATGCTTCCCCACTAAATCAAAGATTTGGCACATCATTAAGCACGTTAGGCTACACATCATGAAATATATTGAGACAAATTACAAACAGTAGCCTACAAGTAGCAAAATAGAACTCAATTGATTGAACATGGTATGTATTTCAATAGGACTGAAATAGGCCTACATCCTACTGTTTATATTTTAATGCAGTCATCTCGGTTTTCATTTGGAGCATATTTTTACACGTTGCTTGTTTGTATCAATTACAAAGACATTGGCACCTTTGCATTTGTAGTCAACATTGTTCTGAAGTTATCGGCGGACACAGAGAGACGGATAAACCATGTGATGTTTAGCGGAGATCTTCTGTACATAAAGGACAGATCTAACGACGCACTGCTGTTCTACGAGTGGCCTGAAGCATGCGTTAGATTACGAGCGCTTTCAAGTGCAATGTTAATAACGAGATTTAACGAGGCTCCTACAAAGGTTCTAACGATGAACTTAGCCTTAAGATGCTTTTGGGAAACCGGGCCCAGGGAAATCTACAATGTCTTAACTGACTCCAATGCCAGGGTTCTGGAGGCTACCTTGACTTCCTAGTCTTGACTTCCTCTTGAGCTGATTGGACATTCAGACACTAACCCTATGGTTTGATTGGCTAACCATTGTTAGTGAAGACATAAGAGGCTTTGGGTTAATAACAAATGACTATGTCAGAAGTCTGTGACTTCTCTTCCCAGTATTCAAACCCCAAACAAGAAGCTTGAATAGTGTAAAAGAGTTAGTGTTATGTTTCACCACGTTATCCCTGGAACCACAACTGACGAATGAATCCTCATCCTTTCAGTTCCGCGGTGGGATAATATTGAGAGAAGTTGGGAGAGGCAAAGAAAGATGAAAAGGTGGATAACAAGTGAGCGGGAGAAGAAGGAGTGGAAGCAAGAGGATGTGAGAGAGAAGACAGGGTGAAAATGGATTGGTGGATGGGAGATTGGGGGACGTATGGGCCAAAGTGGTCATGTTTACTACAATTCCCACAAAGCACTGTCCATCACTGATCTCCCGTCCATCAATCCATTTTCATTCTGTCTTCTCTCTCACATCCTCTTGCTTCAGATGTCATGGGTCATGCCCGTAGGCCAATGCTTGGCAGAGTCTCTGTACAGGTCAGTGGGCAGTCTGATGCCCGCTGAATAGGGAGTGACAGTTGGGCTAGGATGGGTTATTTTGAAGCTACTCAGATTTATGGCAGTACAGGTCTTTAAGTGCTTTCAGTTCCTCTATGAGGGTTTTGTTCTGGTTTTCCAGCACGGCCACGCGGTTCTCAAGACACTTGACATACTCCTTCTTCTTCCTGCGACACTCGCGGGCCGCCTCTCTGTGACACAACAAGAACCAAGACACAGTTAGGGAAACCTCTGGCTATTGGCTCAGCTAGCATGGGATGGTACACATCATCTTCTCTAGAGCAGCTTCTAGTTTTGTGCCAAAAACTCTTGAAGTTTTTCTTCATTTGTATTTGTAAATATGTGTATATATAGCCTGTGGCTGCATAGAATTCTTCCACTCCTTTATGCTGTACATGTTTTGTGTTGTATGTTATCGGTCTTGTATCTAGCAATCCGTCACCACACATGACGTTATTGGAATTGAATGAATTGATGGTCTTGGTTACACTTTACTTAATGCAAGCAGGTATAATGTTTGATTACTTGTAGCATGTATAAGCCCTACAATGGCTTATTATAAGGTTTACAGGTCTCCAAAGGGAACCCCACTCTGTCCTTACCTGTTCTTCATGAGTCTGACCTCTCTCTTGCGGGTAACTTCTACCTCTGGGCCCCCCTGGCCAGACAGGGCAGGGGAGGAGGCCATGACCACCCCAGGGGCGATGGTGCTAGTGGGGGCCGTGCGGATCTGGTAGGCCTGCACATCTCCTGACGCAGCTGGGGAACAATGGAAACGATCCAAACGATCTCAAACACTCCGATTGACTGTGCGTTTTTATCCATATCAAGAGGTAAGGCACTACCACTCACCTTGCACTACCACCTGGTTGCTTGGCACCAGGATCTGCTGGCCGTCCGAGGTCTGAGCGTACTGCAGGATGGTGGTGCCCTGCTGGGCGGCCGCAGCGTTGGTCATAGTCAGGGTCTGCAGTCCCTGGATCCCGTCTGTTCCATTATTGGCCAGCTGGATTGCCCCTCCCTGGGTGATGGCGACTGGGAGAGGAGAGGGAAGGGAAGGAGAGAGCAAGAGAGAGACAAAGAGAATACAAAGAAAGACAGAGAATGAGGGCAGACAAAGAGAGAGCGAGAGAAGGAAAATAATAAGGTTGTAACATTAGCAACTAAACATCTTGCTTAAAATACCCTCTAAAATTACCTCTGTCAGTGACTGAAAAAATAACTTTTGCTGCTCCGATGACCATGACATTGTTGAGTAAAAGAACAAAGGGTCAAACGTGACGTACTGTACTGGCCACTGCTGGTCTGGTAGATGGGGCATGATGTGGGCATGGTAACCGTGGTGATGGCGGGCGCTGTGTCCTCCTCCGATTTCTCTTCCTCGATCCTGGGAACTCCTGGGGTGTCACCTGATGACAGGTCATTCAGGATCTTCCTGTTAGGGTTAGAGGGCAGGATGTCAGATAAACACCAAGAAACACCTACAGTAATCACAGCACTGCATTATCACACACACCAAAGTGTACCTATATGAGGGGCGTCGTGAGAGGATCTCTCTGCGTTTCTGAGAGTCAGTCACACTGTCCACTGACTCCTGAGAGTCTTCACTCTCTGCTAGGGTGGAGATCTGGAAAAGTCCAATCAGGTGTGTTAGTGCTGGGCAGGAACAAATACTTACATACACTGTATTTCTTCAACACCAGGGTTGGTGATCATAATTGGTTTATTATGACCAGGTCTGGTTGGGGTCACAGTGAATTCTTCTAGTGCTAAGTTGTTGTTTCTAAGCTAGGATTTTGTTAAAGTTTTTTATCTTGATGACAAAGCTCTATAAATAAAGGTTAGATGAGAAGGTCTACTCACCTGAACAGTCTGGACCTGTGGTGACTGTATGACAGAGGGCTGAGCGGCCTGGATGACGCCGTGAACCTGGACCGTCTGGCCATTGGGCAGCTGCACCAGGGTGACCGTAGGACCGCTGGATGTGGCGTGACCTGCTGCCATGGAAACCTGCAAAGCATAAACATAATCCTGCTGTCCAGGGGACACACACCTATAACTAGAACCCCCGAGTTCTCCTGGTCTGGAAAAACTTGAGGTTTTCTGGGTCCTACTACTTATGTTTATAAAAACACCTGTTTGCTACATTTGTTTGTCTCTGTATGTATACATATTTACTGCATTGGTGTGCATATGAGAATGAAGCGGTAGCGTGAATCATGTCAGTATATTTTGTGACATTCTACTGTCTCCTGCTTGCATCAGCCTGTTCTGCTGTAACTGAAGTTGTGGGGGAGGGGGGGGGCGACCATTTCCATGTCTTCCTATTTCTTGTACAACAGGGTCATGCTGACTACCGTCTCCCAGTGAGTCATACTGTATATATCTGCTGGGTGTGTGAAGTGGCAGATCATTCCCTATCAGTCAGTGAGTATTCAAACCCTGTGAGGGACTGGGTCCAGTCATAGATGAGTCAGTGGGGTAGTGAGTGGAAGTTGTAATGTGCGAGTGTGTGGTAGGGAGGCAGAGTAGGCTTACCTGTGAATGGTAGTAGTAATGTTATACTGTACTAGTGTGTGGTAGGTTGATGGGCCGGCTACTTACCTGTGCCAGGGTGGCTATCTGTGCCTGGGAGATCTGTTGGCTGTCTATCTCTGACACTGCCGTGTCTCCTCCCTGATGAACCTCTGCTCCCGACTCCATGGTCATCGACTTAGCTGTAGGGGAAAAGGGAGAGAAGGACATTAGGGTTAGAGAGGGCTTAGATGGGACTTTCTGATACATTTTATGGATGTCTTGTTATGATCATTAAGGAGAAAATCTCAGTAATGCTAATGATCATTTCAGCTGGTTTGACCTGGTTTTTGTTCAGAGATATGGTAGTATTGTGCTTAGTAGTACTTTCTACTGGTACTTATTTTTGAAGGATTCAACACAACAGATAGTTAGTTACCTGGCACCAACTGGTATTTGGGGGCGACAGGTAGCCTAGTGGTTAGAGCGTTAGGCCAGTAACCGAAAGGTTGCTAGATTGAATCCCCGAGCTGACAAGGTAAAAATCTGTCGTTCTGCCCCCGAAAAAGGCAGTTAACCCACTGTTCCCCTGAACAAGGCAGTTAACCCACTGTTCCCCTGAACAAGGCAGTTAACCCACTGTTCCCCTGAACAAGGCAGTTAACCCACTGTTCCCTGGTAGGCCATCATTGTAAATAAGACTTTGTTCTTAACTGACTTGCCTGGTTAAATAAAGGTAAAAAATGTTGCTATTATCATGCTAATTACCGTGTAATAGCAGATTGTGAGCAATGCATGTAATTAATCTACCTTCACACCTCACTGAAAGGAAATCAGTGGAAAGCCTGTCTCTAGAATCAACCCTGTTAGGCAAGTGTTTCTGCAAACTGCCCACAGCCGTCCTTCCAGCTTTAATGAACAGAGTATTTAATAACTGAAACAGATGTGGATTATGTGACTGTTTGTAACTGACCCAGTTGTATATGTCTTGTGTCACTTAAAAGTGACTGGCAACATGATAGCTTGTACCTCTCTCAGAAGTCAGGCGGGGTGAAGCCGCTTCTCACAGATGTAACTGAGAGGTCCAATGTAAGTGGATAAGTTCTCAGGGCTATTCCTAAGCGTTATCATACTCTTCTAAAGGTACATAAGAGAGTTGGGGCTACCCTTTGACAATGTGATTTTTGGGCTGGAAATCTTTTTAGGAATGTCCTGAGACAACCTTGGAAAACATTTGGCATTACTATAAAGAACAAATGATTCCGTTCTGGCTGAGGAATAGCTTGGAGACTGGCGTAGCGGAGTAAGGAAGTGAGGTTCCTAGGTTATAAACACACACACACACACTAACAAGAATTTCCCTACACCTGCAATAACATCTGCTAAATATGTGTTTGCGACCAATAAAATGTGATTTGACACAAATACACACCACTATCCCCTGGAGAGGTCATTCTTCTCATTGTCTAGGAATGCGTCACTTTCCTCCTCGTGGGTATAGGGCCTAGCAGCTAGCGTGTGTTTGGTTTGGGCAGCTGACATTTCCCTCTGGTCCTCTGGGACACCTTGTTCAGCAGAAGGCCTGTACATCCACCTAATGGCTGCCAAACACAGCATGGCTGCACCTGAAATGGCATCCTATACCCTACATCAGGAGTCCCCAATAACATTCAGCCGTGGGCTGATCTTTCCTTGTGCGGATGGTCGGAGGGCCGGAACATAGTTCTAAATCATTTGTACAGTGCAAACAGACCACAAGAATCTCAAACGATATTAGACCTTAATTTTAAACCTTAATTACAGTGGAATACAATCACATATGCCTCGCTATTTATGCGTGGGAATACTTGGGAACAGATTTACTAAATTAAAATAATTTTGAGCTAATTCCTTAGTGATTTTTCAGTCTTTTATGTCCAACAAAAAAATCTTTAAAAACTATGAATTTTTTTCTCAGAAAACTTGGGGGGCCAGATAAAATTATTTGGCCCGTGAGTCGCCTTTTGACCAGAGACCCATAGAGCGCTGGCCGGGAGAGTGTGCTGGCCTCTGGTCAAAAAGTAACGCACTATAAAGGGGATAGGGTGCCATTTTGGACTCATGCCATTTTCTTCCTTCTCTAGACCTTTAAGCTTAAATATTCTCCGATAGCTGTTGCTAAACTCCACAGAGTCCGACCAACTCAGACTTGGCAAACATGTGCACTGCCAGAAACCCATTACCAACATGTTATGCAATGGCTTTATCCGCTAGAGGCCTTTCCCAGATTCCCAAAACACTTCCGCCTCGTACTCCTCTGTCTTGTCTTGTCAATATGCCATGTCTCTAGACTAGCCAGAGAAATGTTTCACCTAACAGCGATAGCTAGGACAGAACACACACATGGGACAGTGCTCTCAGGCAGTCTGTAGCCATAGGCACATATGTGTTATGACTTGTCTGGCCTGCCAGTGCCACCCCAACGGCGCTAGCTCTGTCTGTCAGAGAATACAATGTTGGCAATTCCCCTACTACCAGTGACCATTGGCTGGCTGCTAAACATGGTAGTCTGGTTGTGGAGGGAGGGCCAGCAGCCACAAACCCTCCCTCAGTGGAAAAGCAGGGTCATGAAAGAGGTGCCTGTTGCAGACAAAGGGAGAGAAACAGCTTCATTCTCCCCTGCTAGTCAACTCTTTTTTCTTGCCCTTTTTATTTTATTGAACCTTTTCAGATCCATAGAGAAAGAGCATGACAGAAGAACATTTGTGGAATAAAGCTATCAACCATGAGTGTAGCCTATTGATTTTGACAAAAAATATTTTGACAATGTAATTACAAAAAAAAAAGAGGTTTTTACTAAATAGCAATGCAACAGTAATAGTGTGTAGAATGATTAATCATTATTCAAGTCCCATTCAAAAGAAGGCAGAAATGAAAGCATCGTGAGCTCACACACTGCATCACAGTCGGTCACAGTGCATAACGTCTCTGTTGAATCTTACAGAGTTCGCCCTCTTCAAAAGTCATTGGGTGTGTTCGAGCGGTAAGTAACCGACTGTCGACAATAGTCGAGGATTGAAGTTGAGGGAGACAGCTGAAAGTCGGACACTAATGTGGTTTTCCACAGCAAGGCTCAGTGCAACATGGCAGTATAAAAAAAAGATTTCTCTAACCACCATTTCACACATTTTCAAACTGTAAATATATGTGTTTACATTCAATTGTACATATCGACTTTATATCTGCTCAGTGACAAGACAGAGAGCCACATGGAGAGCAGCGACGCCCTCGTTGTGTCATACCATTCATAAATAGCTTTCCATTGGTTTTACATTTAGTTCGCGAAAATTTTTGTGAACTTTTGAGAGCGATATATAACATTATATCATGGTGTATAATAAGTGAATATCCAAAATAGGCTGACCAAAAACTCATAGTGGCCTAATGCGTTTGAGGATGTTTTGGCTAGACTACACTTACATAACTTTATTTTGGCACAAAAAAACGACTAGAAGCAAATAGACTAGCATTACGTGATGGGTCATATTATTATAGCGAACCAGGCATATGGATACATAATTCCAAATTAGGGCACTTGTCTAAATTGACGATTTCTTATTATAGACTAGGACAGCAAAGCAACAACCCTTCTCCCAAAGAGTTGGTTTGACAAGTGGACTAGGCCTACCCCTATAAATAAAATCGACATTTCTCATAATTTCTTATTCTGGTTTAAGAAAGCCAATACATAATTTTGCACTTTAAAAATTTAAGCTCAATAATACCCAACACATTTTTTTGTACGAACAATTATTTAGCAGTTGAGTTTGGCTTATAGGACCACTACATTTTTTAGGCTACATAAAATCTAAGATCGACCCTTTGCCTTTCTACTCTACAGGCGGGGATAGGCTACTGCGCAAGAAGACCCACAGCGCGCGAGTAGAGTAGCCTTCAATAGGCTATAGAAAGCAGAAAGTCTCATATTTGATCACAGTGCGCATTTGCTTGGAATGTCGCATCACAGACTATGCTGTTCAAACAAGCAATGTTCTCGATCCTGACTGGCGAGCTAGCATACTCCTCATTCCCTGCCTTTTTCTACTAGCCGCAGCAGACTCCCCTCCCTCCATGCCTGCATGACTGCCTGAAACAAGCCCGCCGCCATGATCTCTTTGTTCATCCGATATGAACCGGACCAGAATACAGTTTATGTGGGACGCGCCTTGTCTCTCTTCCCCTGGACACTAGTCCTCTCTTACCGAAACAGACTCCCTCGGTCACTCCCGGGCCCTCGGAGCTCCACTTTTATTCAGGCCGACACGTAAGAGACCGCGTCAGGCTACACCTCCGTCGCGTCACCGAGAACAACAACACCGAGAACGAGAGGGACGAAAATCAAATCGTCAGCGGCACCATCGAGAACGAACGAATGATGGGCGGAACAAGCCGAACAACTGACGGAGTAGACCGAAGTCATCTCGAAAATGGGCGGAAAGGAACGAACGTTTAGGCGAGACATAAATGGTCATAATTCTGTTACAAAGTAGCAGCATATTTTGATACATTTAGCGAGGTTACTTGGTAGCGACTAGTTGGTACGTGCCAACCACGTGAAGTGCAATGTTACAATGTGGCAACCTGTGCTGTGTGTGTCCCCCAAGGTTATTATAGTAAATGTAGTAAAAATATGAAATCAAATAATTAACAAACCGCTAAATGTATCAAAAACAAAAATATACTTACACTATTTTACTGTATTTGACTCCAAAACTAAATAAAACACAATAAAAAACATCATTACTTGTTTTCAGTTTTCGTTTTTTTCTCTCAAAGTTTTGGGCAAAATCGAATGGGGTTTTCACGATTTTTTCTAAAGTGTTTTTCAGCTTCTGAATCTGGTGGGTCACATTGAGATTTACTTTAATTCAAATGTAGACTCAGCAAAATTATATTTCCACAAGCAGAGAGACAGATATTGGTTGTGTTCCCCTGCTCAGATGATGCATGCATTATCTGACGGCACCAGCTTTTCTATACATTTTGGTTACGTCCCTCTGCTCAGAATTTTGCGAAAGCATGCCAGATCTTACAATGCAGATCTTACAAGGTATTTTTTGTGTCAGCTAACCACATCATGTGGTTTAGTAGTCTGGTGCTCAATTGCACAGACAATGACTTGGCATGCACCCATTGGTTGATGCATGCAACTTCTGAGCAGCGGTACGCAACCATGATGTGGTTAGCTAATATCTAAAATACCTATCCAAGTGTTGTAGGATTTGGCAGGCGTCAGCAACGTCTGAGCAGATGAACACATGCTCCCATTGAGATGAGCGCAAATGCAATAATTTGCTCTCACACAGTCACACAAAGTATCTGCACATGTGCACAGGTACTTCAAACTGCTAACTAACAATGGAGGTTTGAGTGTTAAGCTGAAAGTAGCAAACTGTAGACGAAAGTCGATGAGTAAAGTCGTGGGAGATGCGTCTGCACCGACAGCAAATTGGACAGCTTTTGCTTTCGTTTTTTAATAAAAATGTTGACTTTTTTTTTTACATATACAATGTCTTCGGAAAGTATTCAGACCCCTTGACTTTTTTCACATTTTGTTACGTTACAGCTTTATTATAAAATGTATTCCAAAAAATTGTCCTCATCAATCTACACACAACACCCCATAATGACAAAGCAAAAACAGGTTTTCAGAAATGTTTTATAATATATATAAAAATAAAAATAAACTGTAATATCACATTTACATAACTATTCAGACCCTTCAAGTCCAGGTTCTGGCTGGGCCACTCAAGGACACTGCGTTGTCTTGGCTGTGTGCTTAGGGTTGTTGTTCTGTTGGAAGGTGAACATTCACCCTAGTTTGAGGTCCTGAGCGCTCTGGAGCAGGTTGTCATCAAGGATCTCCCTATACTTTGCTCTGTTCATCTTTCCCTCGATCCTGACTAATCTCACAGTCCCTGCTGCTGAAAAACATCCCCACAACATGATGCTGCCACCACCAAGCTTCACCGTGGGGATGGTGCCAGGTTTCCTCCAGATATGACACTTGACATTTAGGCCAAAGAGTTCAATCTTGGTTTCATCAGACCAGAGAATCTTGTTTCTCATGGTCTGAGAGTCCTTCAGGTGCCTTTTGGCAAACTCCAAGTGGGATGTCATGTGTCTTTTACTGAGGAGTGGCTTCCGTCTGGCCACTCTACCATAAAGGTCTGATTGGTGGAATGCTGCAGAGATGGTTGTCCTTCTGGAAGGTTCTCCCATCTTCACAGAGGAACTCTGGAGCGCTGTCAGAGTGACCATTGGGTTCTTGGTCACCTCCCCGACCAAGGCCCTTCCCCCCAATTGCTCAGTTTGGCCAGGCGGCCAGCTCTAGGAAGAGTCTTGGTGGTTCTAAACTTCTCCCATTTAAGAATGATGGAGGTCACTGTGTTCTTGGGGACTTTCAATACTGCAGAAATGTTTTGGTACCCTTCCCCAGATCTGTGCCTCGGAGCTCTATGGACAATTCCTTCGACCTCATGGCTTGGTTTTTGCTCTGACATGTACTGTCAACTGTGGGACCTTATATAGACAGGTGTGTGCCTTTCTAAATCATGTTCAATCAATTGAATTTACCACAGGTGGACTCCAATCAAGTTGTAGAAACATCTCAAGGATGATTAATGGAAACACGATGTACCTGAGCTCAATTTCAAGTGGCATAGCAAAGGGTCTGAATACTTATGTAAATAAATATTGGTTTTTATTTGTAATAAATTTGCAAAAAAAATTAAAAACCAGTTTCCGTTTTGTCATTATTCGGTATTGTGTGTAGATTGAGTAGGATTTAATTAAAAAAATATATATATTTCTGAATAAGGTTGTAACATAACAAAATGTGGATAAAGTCAAGGGGTCCGAATATTTTCTGAATCCACTGTATATTGTCGTAAGTAGATTATTGGATTTATTTATGTTAAAAATGTTGATCACATGTAGGCCTATGTATCTAGATTGTAAGGATGTAAGGATAAATATGTATTTAAGCTCTAAATAGTAATCCACCCAAAACGGTAAACATGCATTGATAATAACCAATGATATGTGGCGACATCAACCATTTATGAGTCTTTAGTGCCTTTTGCTTCCAAAAAAACAGAAGAAGGTTGTCTCCCACAATGCTTTGGTTCTGACTTCAAGTTGCAGTTGGTGAGGAGCAACTACAAACAGTTCCAGTCAACCTGGGTCGAAGGTTCATAACCTTTGTTGTAAACGTCATGCAGTCAACATGTAGTCACAAGTTGGACAATTTTTATACCCATAATGCAACACACCTTGAAAGACAGTGACCAACGTGGGTCAAGGTCTTGACAAAAGTGATCTGCTAGAACGTGCCCAAAGTAGTAGTTGCTGGGCCAAAACAGCAGGACAGCTAATAATTTCTGCCAAATTTTCCAAAATGACGTTGGAAGCAGCTTACGGTAGTAAAATTAACATTAAATTCTCTTGCATAAACTCTGGTGACATTCCTGCTGTTGTGAAAAACTTGATCCAAAGATTAAGACAGAGACAATTCAATTGTATGCAAGGTTAATCCGTCTCTGATCACAGTCAAAGGAGAAGCTCAAAGAGTAAAAGGTTACATGTCCCTTATATAGTGGGAGGTGATAATACAATCATATTCACAACAGTTCTTCTATACAAGCAACGGTTACAGAACACAATGGCCTTGTGTTAGGGTGCAGTGATAACAGGAGTCTATAAAATGTATTGCATTACAGTCCAACACAGAATAATAACATAACCCATGAGAAGTTACAACAGCTCACCCCAGTTCTGCCACAACACTGCAGTCAGAATGCCATGGCAATTGCATGCTTCATCAAAAACCTGAGACATCTGTGGTATTGTGTTGTGTGACAAAACTGCACATTTTAGAGTGACCTTTTATTGTCCCCAGCACAAGGTGCACCTGTGTAATGACGATGCTGTTTAATCCGCTTCTTGATATGCCACACCTGTCAGGTGGATGGATTATCTTGGCAAAGGAGAAATGTTCACTAACAGGGATGTAAACAAAATGTGTGCACAACATTTGAAAGAAATAAGCTTTTTGTGCGTTATGAAAAAATATAAATAAATGTTCAGCTCATGAAACAGGGGACCAACACTTTACATGTTTTATATTTTAGTTCAGTATAGTATACCCCTCTGGTTGTTGCGGAAATCAAATCAAATCAAATTTATTTATATAGCCCTTCATACATCAGCTGATATCTCAAAGTGCTGTACAGAAACCCAGCCTAAAACCCCAAACAGCACGCAATGCAGGTGTAGAATCCACGGTGGCTAGGAAAAACTCCCTAGAAAGGCCAAAACCTAGGAAGAAACCTAGAGAGGAACCAGGCTATGAGGGGTGGCCAGTCCTCTTCTGGCTGTGCCGGGTGGAGATTATGACGGAACATGGCCAAGATGTTCAAATGTTCATAAATGACCAGCATGGTCAAATAATAATAATCCTAGTAGTTGTCGAGGGTGCAGCAAGTCAGCACCTCAGGAGTAAATGTTAGTTGGCTTTTCATAGCCGATCATTAAGAGTATCTCTACCACTCCTGCTGTCTCTAGAGAGTTGAAAACAGCAGGTCTGGGACAGGTAGCACGTCCGGTGAACAGGTCAGGATTCCATAGCCGCAGGCAGAACAGCCACTACTACTGTTTACTTTGTGCATCTACATAATCTCTCTGAGTCTACTTTTAAACAGAATCTAAAGTACTGTATGACCTGACCCAGTGCAATCAGAGAAGGAGCAAACCCATTATTGCAGGGCAGAATTTTTTGTTTTGGCAGGGGATGCATAGAATGCAAAAACGATAGATTCCAACTTCCACTCACAACTCTATAACAAGTACAAAGTAAGCGTTAAATAATTGCTATTTATAAAAGTATTGAGTGGTAGTGCATGTTTGAAGTTGCTAACTTACTCCATTGGAAAACAGCAGATTACATTGCATAATTTGACATCACAAGAATTATGTGTTTAATAGAAACTTTCTCAAGTAAAAGGGAAAGTCACTCAGTAAAATCCTGCTTGAGAAAAAGTGAAAAAGTATTTGGTTTTAAATATACTTAATTAAGTATCAAAAGTAAATGTAATTGCTAAAATATACTTGAGTATCAAAAGTAAAAGCAAAAATTATATAAAATTCCTCATATTAAACAAACCAGACGGCAAGGTTTTCTTGTTTTAAAATGTACGGATAGCCAGGGGCACACTCCAACTGTAACGGCTCTCTTCTATCTCCTCCTCTGACGAAGAGGTAGAACAAGGATCGGACCAAAATGCAGCGTGATGATGATTCATGATATATTTTAATGAAGGAAAACCTACACATACAGAAACTACAAAACTAACAAAATGAAATAATGAAAACCGAAACAGCCCTATCTGGTGCAAACACAAAGACAGGAACAATCACCCACCAAATACACAGTAAAACCCAGGCTACCTAAATATGGTTCCCAATCAGAGACAACGAGAATCACCTGACTCTGATTGAGAACCGCCTCAGGCAGCCAAGCCTATGCTAGACACACCCCTAATCAGCCACAATCCCAATGCCTACAAAAACCCCAATACGACAACACAATAAACCCATGTCACACCCTGGCCTGAACAAATAATTAAAGAAAACACAAAATACTAAGACCAAGGCGTGACACAGACATAATTTACAAACAAAGCATTTGTATTTAATGAGTCCACCAGATCAGATGCAGTAGGGATGACCAGGGATTTTCTCTTTAAATGCGTGAATTAGACCATTTTCCTGTCCTGCTAAGTAAGCATTCAAAATGTAACGAGTACTTTTGGGTGTCAGGGAAAGTGTAAGGAGTAAAAACTACATTATTTTATTCAGGAATGTAGTGAAGTAAAAGTAAAAGTAATCAAAAATATGAATAGTAAAGTAAAGTACAGATACCATAAAAAACGACTTAAGTAATACTTGAAAGTATTTTTTACTTATGTACTTTACACCACTGGTCAATATGTCCAGTCACTACAAAGATACAGGCGTCCTTCCTAACTCAGTTTCCAGAGACAAAGGAAACCGCTCAGTAATTTCACCATGAGGTCAGTGGTGACTTTAAAACAATTATAGGAGAAAACCGAGGATGGATCAACAACATTGTAGTTACACCACAATACTAACCTAATTGACAGAGTGAAAAGAAGGAAGCGTGTACAGAATAAAAATATTCCTAAAACATGCATCCCGTTTGCAACACAGCATTAAAGTAATACTGCAAGAAATGTGGCAAAGGCAATTAACTTGTCCTGAATACAAAGTGTTATGTTTGGGGCAAATCCAATACGACACATTACTGAGTACCACTCTTCATATTTTCATAGTGGTGGCTGCATCATGTTATGGGTATGCTTGTAATCGTTCAGAAATGGAATGGAGCTAAGCACAGGAAGAATCCTTGAGAAAAACCTGGTTAATTCTGCTTTCTACCATACACTGGGAGATTAATTCACCGTTCAGCAGGACAATAACCTAAAATGCAGAATCTGCACTGGAGTTGAATTTTCCTGAGTGACCAAGTTACAGTTTTGACCTAAATCTACTTGGAAATCTATGGCAAGACCTGAAAATGGTTGTCTAGCAAAGATCAACAACCAATATGACAAAGCTTGAAGAATTTTGCAAAGAATAATGGTCAAATGTTGCACAATCCAGGTGTGGAAGGCTCTTAGAGTAGCGTTTCCCAAACTCGGTCCTGGGGAACTGAAGGGGTGCATGTTTTTTTTTTGCCCTAGCAATACACAGATGATTCAAATAATGAACTGTGTAGTACACAGGAGGTTTGAATTCAGGTTGTAACGCAGGCACAGAGGAAATAAAGAGACAAATTAAAGATAAAATCTGACTTTTCTTTTTATTGCCCCTTGAATGAAAGCTGCAGTTGACATTAGTTCACAGGAATGTATAAATGTAGAAAGCCTTTTGAAAAGTGTAGGCCTGGGCAGGCCTATTGAAAAGGGTAGGACTAGGCCTATTGAAAAGGGTAGGACTAGGCCTATTGAAAAGGGTAGGCCTGGGCAAGCCTATTGAAAAGTGTAGGCCTGGGCAGGCCTATTGAAAAGGGTAGGACTAGGCCTATTGAAAAGGGTAGGACTAGGCCTATTGAAAAGGGTAGGAATAGGCCTATTGAAAAGGGTAGGACTAGGCCTATTGAAAAGGGTAGGACTAGGCCTATTGAAAAGGGTAGGACTAGGCCTATTGAAAAGGGTAGGACTAGGCCTATTGAAAAGGGTAGGACTAGGCCTATTGAAAAGGGTAGGTCTGGGCCTATTGAAAAGGGTAGGACTAGGCCTATTGAAAAGGGTAGGACTAGGCCTATTGAAAAGGGTAGGTCTGGGCCTATTGAAAAGGGTAGGACTAGGCCTATTGAAAAGGGTAGGACTAGGCCTATTGAAAAGGTAGGTCTGGGCCTATTGAAAAGGGTAGGACTAGGCCTATTGAAAAGGGTAGGACTAGGCCTATTGAAAAGGGTAGGTCTGGGCCTATTGAAAAGGGTAGGTCTGGGCATGCCTATTGAAAAGTGTAGGCCTGGGCAGGCCTATTGAAAAGGGTAGGACTAGGCCTATTGAAAAGGGTAGGACTAGGCCTATTGAAAAGGGTAGATCTGGGCCTATTGAAAAGGGTAGGTCTGGGCATGCCTATTGAAAAGTGTAGGCCTGGGCAGGCCTATTGAAAAGGGTAGGACTAGGCCTATTGAAAAGGGTAGGACTAGGCCTATTGAAAAGGGTAGGTCTGGGCCTATTGAAAAGGGTAGGTCTGGGTATGCCTATTGAAAAGTGTAGGCCTGGGCAGGCCTATTGAAAAGGGTAGGTCTGGGCCTATTGAAAATGGTAGGACTAGGCCTATTGAAAAGGGTAGCACTAGGCCTATTGAAAAGGGTAGGTCTGGGCCTATTGAAAAGGGTAGCACTAGGCCTATTGAAAAGGGTAGGGCTGGGCCTATTGAAAAGGGTAGCACTAGGCCTATTGAAAATGGTAGGTCTGGGCCTATTGAAAATGGTAGGACTAGGCCTATTAAAAAGGGTAGGTCTGGGCCTATTGAAAAGGGTAGGTCTGGGCATGCCTATTGAAAAGGGTAGCACTAGGCCTATTGAAAAGGGTAGGTCTGGGCATGCCTATTGAAAAGGGTAGCACTAGGCCTATTGAAAAGTGTAGGCCTGGGCAGGCCTATTGAAAAGGGTAGGTCTGGGCCTATTGAAAATGGTAGGACTAGGCCTATTGAAAAAGGGTAGCACTAGGCCTATTGAAAAGTGTAGGCCTGGGCAGGCCTATTGAAAAGGGTAGGACTAGGCCTATTGAAAAGGGTAGGTCTGGGCCTATTGAAAAGTGTAGCACTAGGCCTATTGAAAAGGGTAGGACTAGGCCTATTGAAAAGGGTAGGACTAGGCCTATTGAAAAGGGTAGGACTAGGCCTATTGAAAAGGGTAGGACTAGGCCTATTGAAAAGGGTAGGACTAGGCCTATTGAAAAGGGTAGGACTAGGCCTATTGAAAAGGGTAGGTCTGGGCCTATTGAAAAGGGTAGGACTAGGCCTATTGAAAAGGGTAGGACTAGGCCTATTGAAAAGGGTAGGTCTGGGCCTATTGAAAAGGGTAGGTCTGGGCATGCCTATTGAAAAGTGTAGGCCTGGGCAGGCCTATTGAAAAGGGTAGGACTAGGCCTATTGAAAAGGGTAGGACTAGGCCTATTGAAAAGGGTAGGTCTGGGCCTATTGAAAAGGGTAGGTCTGGGCATGCCTATTGAAAAGTGTAGGCCTGGGCAGGCCTATTGAAAAGGGTAGGACTAGGCCTATTGAAAAGGGTAGGACTAGGCCTATTGAAAAGGGTAGGTCTGGGCCTATTGAAAAGGGTAGGTCTGGGTATGCCTATTGAAAAGTGTAGGCCTGGGCAGGCCTATTGAAAAGCGTAGGACTAGGCCTATTGAAAAGGGTAGGTCTGGGCCTATTGAAAAGGGTAGGTTTGGGCCTATTGAAAAGGGTAGGTCTGGGCATGCCTATTGAAAAGTGTAGGCCTGGGCAGGCCTATTGAAAAGGGTAGGTCTGGGCCTATTGAAAATGGTAGGACTAGGCCTATTGAAAAGGGTAGCACTAGGCCTATTGAAAAGGGTAGATCTGGGCCTATTGAAAAGAGTAGCACTAGGCCTATTGAAAAGGGTAGGTCTGGGCCTATTGAAAAGGGTAGCACTAGGCCTATTGAAAAGGGTAGGTCTGGGCCTATTGAAAATGGTAGGACTAGACCTATTAAAAAGGGTAGGTCTGGGCCTATTGAAAAGGGTAGGTCTGGGCCTATTGAAAAGGGTAGCACTAGGCCTATTGAAAAGGGTAGGTCTGGGCATGCCTATTGAAAAGGGTAGCACTAGGCCTATTGAAAAGTGTAGGCCTGGGCAGGCCTATTGAAAAGGGTAGGTCTGGGCCTATTGAAAAGGGTAGCACTAGGCCTATTGAAAAGGGTAGGTCTGGGCCTATTGAAAATGGTAGGACTAGACCTATTAAAAAGGGTAGGTCTGGGCCTATTGAAAAGGGTAGGTCTGGGCCTATTGAAAAGGGTAGCACTAGGCCTATTGAAAAGGGTAGGTCTGGGCATGCCTATTGAAAAGGGTAGCACTAGGCCTATTGAAAAGTGTAGGCCTGGGCAGGCCTATTGAAAAGGGTAGGTCTGGGCCTATTGAAAATGGTAGGACTAGGCCTATTGAAAAAGGGTAGCACTAGGCCTATTGAAAAGTGTAGGCCTGGGCAGGCCTATTGAAAAGGGTAGGACTAGGCCTATTGAAAAGGGTAGGTCTGGGCCTATTGAAAAGGGTAGCACTAGGCCTATTGAAAAGGGTAGGTCTGGGCCTATTGAAAAAAAAAGCGGTTGACACATCTGAACTCATTTAATTATCAAAAGAGCACAAATCGATTGATGTTTCTCCATTCTCTACATCACATATCAATCAATATATTTAGGTTAGAAACTGATACACTGTATTTTGTCAACCCCACTCTATTTCCAACAAGTAGCCTATTCAAATGCTTACCACTGTTAACTTCACTTGACCAAACGGTTGATCAATGCACCGATGAGATAATGACTATTATTATTTTAGAATACTGTACACAGCCTATGGGTACATAGATGATGATTGGTTGGTGTTAGTTTTTTCTTATTGTTATGTAAAACTTGTGAAATAACCCAGAAGACAACAAGAGGGCGGTCTCACCACTTTGTAATGGGTTGTCCTTTCACTGACAGTACCTCTTCTGTCCAGATGGGGGCACCCTACAACAGTGTACTGGAAGAGAACCAATGGCTTCCAGTCTCAACCTACTGCCTGTTTAAGAGGGGGTTGTAGCTGCTACGGTGGATATGTGAGTTTATCAAGGCAATTCTTTTTATAATCCTCCAGATACTCGCTTGTACATGTTTTATCTGTTTAATAGTGCTTTATGGCTACAAGCCATAAAAAACTGCTTTTTATTGTGACATGAAACACATTGTTTGGGGAATTGACCCTGCCTCGTTAATGAACAACAGTGAATTTGCTGCTGCTGGCTAAAACCTCAAAGGAGAAAAAAAATAAAAATTTGACCAAGTGTAACGATCTTTTTCAAAGAAGAATTAACATCACAGTCACACTAACACAGAACTGTCCGTGCTCACATATGCATAAACAGACACAGAATAATCAATAGAAGCATTTGGTCTATTATCATAAATACGCTGTGCATCTGTGTTCGAATAATCAGCTTTTTATCACCAGGTGGTTGGCTTTGACTTGGCTAATGAACACTATAGTTTGTTGTGTGTGTGTGTGTGTGTGTACCTGGCTCTGTGTGTGTACCCGGCTCTGTGATTGACCTTGAGAAAGCAGGCACAGTTGGAGCAGAGTGGGCCGTGGAGGCTCTTTTTCTTTCTCTCTGAGCCCCGCTGTGTGTCTTCCCCTGGGTTAGCGCTCGCTTTGTCTTTGGCTCCCCGCCTCACGCTCATCGCGACCGTATCCCTGGGCCAGCATGGAGCCAACCTGACGGGATAGCTGAATTACTCTGCACTCCTTTAGGAGACCCTTTCATACTGCCAAGGTGCTCCACCAAAAATGCATCAAAGGCCTAACCATGCCTCAAGCTTTGAAAATGCATAACCAAATGGTAATTGAAAGGAAAGAGACAGGTGTCTTAGTGTATGATACAGTTCATGAGGCATTTCTTTATGTCTGATGCATGTATTTACCCTGGTTACTAAAGGAGCTTGGTGTGTTGTTATCTAGTATTTGGTATTATTTGTTCCTCACAGCCTGCACTGCATCTCACACTGTCTTTGTTGTTTCCTCTCTAAAGCTTTCCTCAAAATGCTCATGAAAGAAATATCAGAAGAGTTTGATTTCGTATAGAAAAAAAACATACAGGCTTTATTTGTGGATGTTCTCTCGCATTGTGTTGCCCCTTGATAGTTTGTTTTCTGAAGCAAACGGCAACAAAATATTGGCTATATTTTCGACGTGTTTTTTTCCCTAATCATTGGGGACGGGAAGGTTTTGAGTAGAACTGTAACGGTTATTGGTCTATGTTATAATTTATGTTTGCATAGGGCCTTATGCAACATTCTACAGCATCTATTTACATTCTATCCCCAGTTAATAGGAACTGATGAATTGCTCTGTGTTGAGGTGCTAGTGAGCCTTGTTGTCACCTTTACTTCCTCTGCAGGGAGAAGCTTTCAATGTGCATCAGGCAGATAGGTCTGAAACAGCAGGGGACTATTGTCTTCATTCAGTATAGTGGAAGTGAATGAGTTTTCTACCCAGTTCTGAAAAACTGTGTCCGTCTCTTTCTCAAGGGGGAGGTGTGTGTCTTTGTTAACAACACCTGGTGCGCAATCTTTAATATTAAGGAAGTCTCAAGGTTCTGCTCACCTGAGTTAGAATACCTCATGATAAGTTCTAGACCATACTATTTACCAAGATAGTTTTCATCTATATTTAACTTAGATGTCTATTTACCACCACAAACTGATGCTGGCACTAGGATCGCACACAATGAGCTAAATAGGGCCAGAAGCCATCAAGAAAATGCTCATCCAGAGGCAGGGCTCCTAGTGGCCGGTGATTTTAATGCAGGAAAACTGAAATCTGTTTTATCTCATTTCTACCAGCATGTCAGCGGTGCAACTAGAGGGAAAATACTCTAAGATTACCTTTACTCCACACACAGAGACACATAGAAGACTCTCCCTCGCCTTACATTTGGCAAATTTGACCATAACTCTATCCCCCTGATCAACCTGGTCTCAGAGCATTTCGTAATATTCTGTACGTAAATCCATTTAGTATGATATATTCCGTTTCGTATGGTATGTGTTAATTTGTGGATATCCATCACCCATTTCGTATGATATGTTACGAATTACAATTCGTATAATATGTTACGAATTTGCAAAATTTAAAATATGTTACAAATGGTCAAAACATATGCTATGTTATGTATTTGTAAGACGTATGATATGTTACGAATTCTAGTTAGGTGGCTCACGTTAGCTAGCTGGCTAATGTTAGCTAGGCTATGGGTTCTGGTTAGGGTTAAGGTTAAGTTTAGGAGTTAGGTTAAGGTTAGGGGTAGGGTTAGGGGAAGGGTTAGCTAAAAGGGTTAAGGTTAGGGGAAAGTTTAGCTAATGTGCTTAGTATTGAAAGCAGCTAAAAAGTAATAAGTAGTTTAAAAGTTGCTAATTACCTGAAATGCTTAAGTTGTCCTAGATGAGATTCGAACTTGCAACCTCTTGGATTGCTAGGCGTTCACGTTATATGACTACCCATCCACTCCGACCAACCACCCTAATTTGTTTTTTGGCCTTAAGATGGTTGATCTTTCTTATTTAACCATACCATACGTAACATATCGTACTAAATGGAGTGTCTCGGATTTACATACAGAATAATACAAAATGGTCTGAGACCAGGCTGTCCTGATTCCTGGTTACAAGCCAGAACTCAAACAGGAAGTACCAGTGACACGCTCAACTTGGAAGTGGTCTGATGAAGCGGATGCTAACCTTAAGGACGGTTTTGCTAGCACATGTTCTGGGATTCATCTGATGACATTGTGGAGTTTACCACATCAGTTACCTGTTTCATTAATAAGGGTATCGGCGACGTCATCCCCACAGTGACCGTACATACATATCCCAACCAGAATCCATGGATTACAGGCAACATCCGTTTTAAACTAAAGGCTAGAGCTGCCACTTTCAAGGAGTGGGTCACTAAACCAGACGCTTATAAGAAATCCCGCTACTCCCTCCGACGAACCATCAAACAGCAAAGCGTCAATACAGGACTAAGATTGAATTGTACTACACCAGCTCTGAAGCTCGTCACATGTGGCAGGGCTTGCAAACTATCACAGATTACAAAGAGAAACCCAGCCACAAGCTTCCCAGTGACACAAGCATACCAGACGAGCTGAATGCCTTCTATGCTCGCTTCGAGGCAAGCAACACTGAGCCATGCGTGAGAGCACCAGCTGTTCCCGACGACTGTGTGATCATGCTCTCTGTAGCCAATGTAAGACCTTTAAACAGGCTAACATTCACAAGGCCGCAGGGCCAGACCGATTACCATAATGACCCGTACTCGGAGCATGCGCTTACAAGTTGGCAAGTGTCTTCACTGACATTTTCAACCTACCTACATCTTTCAAGCAGACCAGCATAGTTCCTGTGCCCAAGAATGCCAAGGTAACCTGTCTAAATGACTATCACACTGTACCACTCACATCTGTAGCCATGAAATTCTTTGAAAGGCTGGTCCTTGCTCATATCAACACAATCATTCCAGACACCCTGGACCCACTCAATTTTGCATACCACCTCAACAGATCCACAGACGACACATTCTCTATTGCACTCCACACTGCCCTTTCCCACCTGGACAAAAGGAAAACCTATGTGAGAATGTTGTTCATTGACTTTAGCTCAGCATACAACACCATAGTGCCCTCAAAGCTCATCACTAAGCTAAGGTCCCTGGGACAAAACACCTCCCTCTTGAACTGGATCCTGGACTCAAGGATCCAGTTGCCGCCCCCCAGGTGGTGAAATAGTCAACAACACATCCTCCACACTGACTCTCAACATAGGGGGCCCCTTGGGTGAGTGCTTAGTACCCTCCTGTACTCCCTGTTAGTCCCCTTCTGTACTCCCATAGTGAGGGCACTATGACTGTGTGGCTGCGCATGACTCCAACACCATCATTAAGTTTGCCAAGGATACAACTGCGGTAGGCCTGATCACCGATGACGATGAGACTTGGCAGTGTGGTGCCAGGACAACAACCTCTCCGTCAATGTCAGTAAGACAAAGGAGCTGATTGTGGACTACAGGAAATGGAGGGGCGAGCACGCCCCCATCCACATTGTAATGGCTGTAATGGAGCGGGTCGAGAGCTTCAAGTTCCACCAAGGATCTATCATGGTCCAGACACACCAACACAGTCGTGAAGAGGGCACAACATCACCTCTTCCCTCTCAGAAGGCTGAAAAGATTTGGCATGTGTCCCCAGATCCTCAAAAGGTTCAACAGCTGCACCATCGAGAGCATCTTGACTGGTTGCATTACCTCTTGGTATGAGAACTGCTTTGCATCAGACTGCAAGGCGCTACAGAGGGTAGTGCTTATGGCCCATTACATCACTGGGGCTGAGCTCCCTGCTATCCAGGACCTCTATACCAGGCAGTGTCAGAGGAAGCCCCCCAAACTTGTCAGACTTCAGCCACAGACTGTTCTCTCTGCTACCATATGGCAAGCGGTACAAATGCACCAAGTCTGGACCCTGAACAGCTTCTACCCTCAAGCCATAAGACTTCTAAACAAGCCGGCTAAATAGCCACAAGACTTCTAAACAAGACTGCTAAATAGCTAATAAAATGGCTACCTGGACTACCTGCATCGACCTATTTTGCTCTAACTCTTTTGCACTCTCTATGCACACACACACACACACACACACACACACACACACACACACACACACACACACACACACACACACACACACACACACACACACACACACACACACACACACACACACCACATATATTGCTGCTAGTCACTTTACCCCTACCTATATGTATAGTACATGGCTATCTCAATTACCTCGGTACTTCCTGTATATAGTCATGTTATTTCTACTTCCTGTATATAGCCATGTTATTTCTACTCCCTGTATATATGTAATGGGTGCGTATTGGTGCCAGGGAAGTGAGGCGCAGGAGAACGAACTTGTTATAAACAGAGTTGTTTAATAAGTGCTCATAAAACTTATAAAACCAAAATATACAAAATAATAAAAGTGGGTACAAAACCTGTCGCACACCAAACATAACTTGCACATTACATACAATCAAACAATCTCCGACAAGGACATGAGGGGAAACAGAGGGTTAAATACACAACATGTAATTGATGGGATTAGAACCAGGTGTGAAGGAAGACAAGTCAAAACCAATGGAAAATGAAAAATGTATCAGCGATGGCTAGAAGGTCGGTGACGTCGACCGCCGAACACCGCCTGACCAAGGAGAGGGACCGACTGACAATATAGCCATGTTATTTTCTACTTCCTGTATATAGTCATGTTATTTTCTACTCCCTGTATACAGTCATGTTATTTTCTACTCCCTGTGTATAGCCATGTTATTTTCTAATTCCTGTGTATAGTCATGTTATTTTCTACTTCCTGTATATAGTCATGTTATTTTCTACTCCCTGTATACAGTCATGTTATTTTCTACTCCCTGTGTATAGCCATGTTATTTTCTCCTTCCTGTGTATAGCCATGTTATTTTCTACTTCCTGTATATAGTCATGTTATTTTTTACTTCCTGTATATCGTCATGTTATTTCTTACTTCCCGTATATAGTCATGTTATTTTCTACTCCCTGTATATAGTCATGTTATTTTCTACTTCCTGTGTATAGCCGTGTTATTCACTGTATCAATTGTTACATTTTTAGAATAAAAAATAATCTTATCTTAACTCTGCATTGTTGGAAAAGGACCCGTAAGTAAACATTTCACTGTTAGGCTACACCTGTTGTGTACGAAGCATGTGACAAATAACATTTGATTTGATTTCTCTGTCTGTCTCTCACTTTCTCGCTCTCACTCTCTCTCTTTATTCTTCTCTCTCTATTCCTCCCTATCTCTCCGTCTCTGTCTCTCTCTGTCCCCTCGCCAGCCCTTTTTCTTTCCGACTCTGTCTCTCTTCCTCTCTGTATGTTTCAACAGTAGTGCTGATAGCTGCAGTCTTACAGAGAACTGCATGTTGCTGTTATTGATGTGTGGGCTCAAAGGATCCCAGACTGCCTGACTGCCAGAGGAGAGGCACTCCACTCTGTCTCTATATTGAGCCCTCACTAGGTGCTGTCTGTAGTGTACTATAGTGTAGCAGCACACAGCTAGAAGGAGAATATAACCTCATTAGTAGCTAGAGGTCCATTTCCAACACAGTTCTATTCATTATAACTCTGCTTGTGTTGGAGGTGTGTGAATGCAAGTTTGACCTTGCATAGGTTGACCTATGTATCACAAATTAAATATTGACTTCCATGAAGAAATAACTACCAGTGAATGAACTTAAGTAATTATTTTGTAATACCATTATTTCCTGCATTAATGTACCTAGTAGTAGTTACCACTTTTATTTCCTGCATCAGTGCAGGATGAGACTCCCCTGCTTCTCTAACATGTAATATTCATACACCGCCTGCCTGCAATTGGACACTGTTATGTAAATGCTCAGAGCCCACAGTGCATGCTGGGAAATATTATTGCATTGGCCCCTGCACATCGCTGTCTCTAGAAAGGTTTCCTCTCCTTTAGACTGTATATGTGAACATAACTGAGAAAGCACAGCAGGACTATACACCAAGACATATCTACTTATGATTCCTCCCTCCCTCCCTCTACTTATCCATTCCCCTAAAGTGCAATGGCAAAGAAAGAGTGGAGGCAAGCATATGAGGGAGGGAGAGACTGTGGCACCACAGGCATTTTATTAAGCAGGCAATAAAAAGATGGGGACGAGGCATCTCTGACATCTAAGGCCCCTGTCGTCCAAACTGACGCAGCCTCCTCTGCTTTCGTCTCTCTCTACCGAGGATAGGAGGGATGAAAATAACAACAGCAATAACTATGCTCAGGAGAGAGAGGGGAAGAGGGAGAGATGGAGGGAGGGATTGAGAGAAAGGGGCAGAGGGGTGTCGTAAACAACGATGCTAACTACATATACCCTACATAAAATAGCTACATAAAATAAAATAGAGTAAAACAGCTGTAAGTAGCAGTAGAAGTATCGTTGTCTGTTAGTTTACTCTAATCAGGGGAGGGCTGGTAGGGTTGGGGAAATTTATCATACAAAAAATAATATAATAAATAAGGGGGATTATAAATGATGCAAACAATTAAATTGATAGAACCCAAAATCTATCTGCAATATTTAAGCAGGGGATCTAACTGGTTGGTTGGTTGGTTAGTGCTATTTTTACTACGGTGCAGGAGGAGGAGGAGGATGAAGTGGAATAGAAATGCGAGCACTGCATAATGCATGCCCCCTGTGGAGCCACGGATCTGCCTTACACAATCAGGTGCTCTCTCTCAGGGACCACAGAGAGAGACAGACTGACAGACAGACCGCCAGACAATTTCTGGGCCAATCTTAGGTCTCATACCTGTCTCTTGGTTCCCAGCTTTGTCTGTGTTATGATTTCCTTCTCTGTGCATCAAAACTATTTGTGTGAGCAGAACAATTGTCTTAAAGGCCTTGAAAAAACATGCAGTTCTTTATTTAGCTATGCTGTTCAATGTCCATTTCATCGAGTCCACTTCAATGGTTCTGGACTTGGAAAAATCTGTGTGGCTGAGTTGGCCCAGTGCACCCTCACTTCGATGGGCCACTCAGTGTTAATGCTTTGTGGGCTTCACATGACCCTATCCAAAGCAATTTAGATCATGGACAGTCAATCCCTACAATTTCTATCGATGCCAACACCATAATTGGATTGTGTCTGGACAGAGTGGTAGGATCCCAAATGGCACGCTGTTCCCTATATAGTGCACTACTTTTGACCAGCTCTGGTCAAATTAGGGAATAGGCTGCCATTTGGGATGCAGCCTGAGATTCAGGAGATGGAAGATGGAGGTGAATCAGAACATAAAGTGTCTGCTGAGGGGGAGGTCATCAGACCCTGTAGAGGAGAACAGGACAACAGGATGTTATGTTGACCATTGCCTGCTTCTCCTTTAAGTCCTGTTTATTGACATTAGTTGACATTTATAGAGTTATGTGCATATTTGATGTTCTATCGCCATCGCACACATTTATGTATTTGTGTGTCTATGTTTATGCATGCGTGTGTGTCGGTGTGTGTGCAGCCCTTGGCTTCGACCTTGGCAGTTGATATGTCATTGGTGGCACACCACAGATGGCTGATCCCAGCAACTCTCCCCTCTAACCACTCACTATCCCCAGACCCACCCATCTCTCTATCACATCATTACACATGCACACACACATGCACACACATGCACACACACACAAATACACACACACACAGTATATACCACATGTAGAATTCTGGTAAAGCCACCAGTACACTGGGTTTACCTGTAACGCTCTGGGTGTCGTGGGTGTGAAGTCAGGCGCAGGAAACAGAGAGTTCAATATAGTGCTATTTAAACAACGGCCACCCCACAAAACACTGGGTGCTCAAAACAAATGCCCCAAACGCGGGGACGAAAACAGTCCAGCAAAATCCACGACCATGAACAAACACGTTCCTCTACTACATACACCAAGGTTACAACAATTAATCCCGCACAAAGAAACGGGCGGGCCGGCTGACTAATAAAGCCCAACTAATTACCACAAACTCATAACAGGTGTAACCAATAAACACATAAGGAGGGGGAGGAAAGAATCAGTGGCAGCTAGTAGGCCGGCGACGACAACCGCCGAGCGCCACCCGAACGGGAAGGGGAGCCACCTTCGGTCGGAGTCGTGACATTACCAGCTGTTATAGCAGGTGCAGTGAAATACTGTTTTACTAGCTCCTAACAATGCAGCAAAACGTCAATTCATTCATATGTAAGGAAATTATACAAAAAGTCAGGAAATTAAGAATGGCGAGACGAATCTGATTAACAACCCAAATAGCACTATAGCAGTAATCAAATGCAATCTATAGCTATGTACACCGGGATCATTTAAACAGTACCAGCTAAGAATGATTTGTACAGCAGTAGTTACAGTATATTTGTTAGGAGAGTGTATCGGAGGCGAAGTCAGGTGCAGGAGAGCAGAATGTAGTGAACAGGCACACTTTTTATTCTGGTCAAAATGACAGCACAAAATAACATAAAATGTGCCCAAAACACGGAACATAGACAAAAAGTAATGCGCATAACAATATCCACAATATAAAAAATACACGTAACACAAAACAATCCTACACAAAGACATGATGGGGAACCGAGGAATAAATACATATGGTGTGCAGGTGTGCAGGGAACAAGACAAAACAAATGGATACATGAAAATGGAGCGGCGATGGCTAGAAAACCAGTCACGTCGACCGCCGAACGTCGCCTGAACAAGGTGAGGAGCCGACTTCGGCGGAAGTCATGACAATATTAGTGAGCTACGTCAAGAGTTCAGTATTATCAATAAATATGTGGTGTGTATAAACAGTGTAACTAAAATGTACAGTATTAGAAATATTATGATGAGCTACATTGGGGATACTGTTTTTAAATACATAGTGTGGAACTGGTAGTGACGTGTGGTTCAATGTCTCTATGCGATGTTTACCAAATGTTTTATAGTCCTGTACCGCTTCAAACATTCAATCTCCAGCTGCATACCCCCTCTAGAACCAGGGTCAGCATACTCTCAAATGTTGTTTTTTGTCATCATTTTAAGCTAGAAGCGGTTCAACAGTCTGATGGTCTGGTGATAGAAGCTTTTCAACAGTCTGATGGTAATAGAAGCTGTCAAGAGTCTGATGGTCTGATAATAGAAGCTGTTCAACAGTCTGATGGTTTAGTGAAAGAAGCTGTTCAACAGTCTGATGGTCTGGTAATAGAAGCTGTTCAACAGTCTGTTGGTCTGGTAATAGAAGCTGTTCAACAGTCTGATGGTCTGGTAATAGAAGCTGTTCAACAGTCTGTTGGTCTGGTAATAGAAGCTGTTCAACAGTCTGATGGTCTGGTAATAGAAGCTGTTCAACAGTCTGTTGGTCTGGTAATAGAAGCTGTTCAACAGTCTGATGGTCTGGTAATAGAAGCTGTTACACAGTCTGATGGTCTGGTAATAGAAGCTGTTCAACAGTCTGTTGGTCTGGTAATAGAAGCTGTTCAACAGTCTGATGGTCTGGTAATAGAAGCTGTTCAACAGTCTGATGGTCTGGTAATAGAAGTTGTTTCACAGTCTGATGGTCTGGTAATAGAAGCTGTTCAATAGTCTGATGGTCTGGTGATAGAAGCTGTTCAACAGTCTGATTGCCTGGTGATAGATGCTGTTCAACAGTCTGATTGCCTGGTGATAGAAGCTGTTCAACAGTCTGATTGCCTGGTGATAGAAGCTGTTCAACAGTCTGATGGTCTGGTGATAGAAGCTGTTACACTGTCTGATGGTCTGGTAAAAGAAGCTGTTCAACAGTCTGATGGTCTGGTGATAGAAGCTGTTCAACAGTCTGATGGTCTGGTGATAGAAGCTGTTCAACAGTCTGATGGTCTGGTGATAGAAGCTGTTCAACAGTATGATGGTCTGGTGATAGAAGCTGTTACACAGTCTGTTGGTCTGGTAATAGAAGCTTTTCAACAGTCGTATGGTCTGGTAATAGAAGCTGTTCAACAGTATGACTGTAATTGAAGCTGTTAAACAGTCGTATGGCCTGGTAATAGAAGCTGTTCAACAGTATGATTGTAATTGAAGCTGTTCAACAGTCTGATGGTCTGGTAATAGAAGCTGTTCAACAGTATGATTGCCTGGTGATAGAAGCTGTTCAACAGTCTGATGGTCTGGTGATAGAAGCTGTTCAACCGTCTGATTGCCTGGTGATAGATGCTGTTCAACAGTCTGATGGTCTGGTTATAGAAGCTGTTCAACAGTCTGATTGCCTGGTGATAGAAGCTGTTCAACAGTCTGATTGCCTGGTGATAGATGCTGTTCAACAGTATGATTGTAATTGAAGCTGTTCAGGAGTCGTATGGTCTGGTAATAGAAGCTGTTCAACAGTATGATTGTAATTGAAGCTGTTCAACAGTCTGATGGTCTGGTGATAGAAGCTGTTCAACCATCTGATGGTCTGGTGATAGAAGCTGTTCAACAGTCTGATGGTCTGGTGATTGAAGCTGTTCGACAGTCGTATGGTCTGGTAAAAGAAGCTGTCCAGCAGTCAAATGGTCTGGTGATTGAAGCTGTTCAACAGTCTGATTGTAATTAAAGCTGTTCAACAGTGTGATTGTAATTGACGCTGTTCAACAGTCTGATGGTCTGGTAATAGAAGCTGTTCAACAGTCTGATGGTCTGGTAATAGAAGCTGTTCAACAGTCTGATGGTCTGGTAATAGAAGCTGTTCAACAGTGTGATTGTAATAGAAGCTGTTCAACAGTGTGATTGTAATTGAAGCTGTTCAACAGTCTGATGGTCTGGTAATAGAAGCTGTTCAACAGTCTGATGGTCTGGTAATAGAAGCTGTTCAACAGTCTGATGGTCTGGTAATAGAAGCTGTTCAACAGTCTGATTGCCTGGTAATAGAAGCTGTTCAACAGTCTGATGGTCTGGTAATAGAAGCTGTTCAACAGTCTGATGGTCTGGTAATAGAAGCTGTTCAACAGTCTGATGGTAATAGAAGCTGTTCAACAGTGTGATTGTAATTGAAGCTGTTCAACAGTCGTATGGTCTGGTGATTGAAGCTGTTCAACAGTCAAATGGTCTGGTGATTGAAGCTGTTCAACAGTCTGATTGTAATTGAAGCTGTTCAACCGTCTGATGGACTGGTGATTGAAGCTGTTCAACAGTCAAATGGTCTGGTGATTGAAGCTGTTCAACAGTCAAATGGTCTGGTGATTGAAGCTGTTCAACAGTCTGATTGTAATTGAAGCTGTTCAACCGTCTGATGGTCTGGTGATTGAAGCTGTTCAACAGTCAAATGGTCTGGTGATTGAAGCTGTTCAACAGTCAAATGGTCTGGTGATTGAAGCTGTTCAACAGTCAAATGGTCTGGTGATTGAAGCTGTTCAACAGTCTGATGGTCTGGTGATAGAAGCTGTTCAACAGTCTGATGGTCTGGTGATAGAAGCTGTTCAACAGTCTGATGGTCTGGTAAAAGAAGCTGTTCAACAGTCTGGTGATAGAATTTTAGCTCTAATGCACCTGAGCTTTCTCTGTAGAAGTTTGTGAGGGTCTTAGGGACCATTTTCTTTAGCCTTCTTGGGTTGTAGAGGTGCTGTTTTGCTCTTTCTTCACCACAATGTCATTGTGGCGAGTTCATTTCAGGTCCTCAGTGATGTGTGTGCCGAGGAACTTGAAGCGTTTGACCCACTCCACTTCCGCCCCGTCGATGAGGATGGGGTGTTCTCTCTTCTCTCCTGTAGTGAGTCCATGATAAGCTCCTTCGTTTTGGTGACATTTAGGGAGAGGTTATGTTCCTGGCACCAGTCCGCCAGGGCTTTAACCTCCTTCCTGTAAGCTATCTCATCGTTCTACCACTGTTATGTCGTCATCAAACTTGATGATTGAGTCGTGTGTAGTCACACAGTCATGGGTGAACAGGGAGTACAGGGTACATAAGAGTACCAAGGGTACCATGGCGTCATTAATTAAATACAGGAGGACTGGTAAGGCATCCCACAGAAACAGACATATTGTGGCTACTAGGTTCAGTGCTGTGCTCTCCTCTACTCCAGCAGTATGTAGAAACAGAACAGTAACATCTGAGCTGAAGCTAGGGGATGGGTGGCTGGATGGATGGGCGGGTGGACTGTTGGGCTGGTGGGTGGATATATGGAAGGCTGGATGGATGGGCGGAAGGACGGTTGGGCGGGTGAATTGACGGAAAGAATGACGGACAGGCTGCTGGGCGTACAGATGGATTGATGGATAGAGTGATGCTGATTGGTTGTGGCAGCAAGTAGACATGTGACGTATAGAAGGTTCCGGGCCTCCCCCCTCCATCTCTGTGATGACTAGGCTTTAATTACCGACTCCTCTATCTGACGCTTTCCCAATAATTAGAAATATTCAACCTCCTTCCTCCGAGCCTGGTAGAAAGGAATACATTAGAGTCAACAATGAAATACAAAGTGACCTTCAGGGCTGAAGGGGACAGTTGACTTTTAAAAAGGAAGCAAAAAAGGATATTGTCCAATACTGCTGCTTTGCTTTATTAGGGAATTAGTGATTGTAGGAGCCATTTTAGTGTCTGTGAGATACTGCAGTATCAGACTTTGCATTTTATATGAAAGAAAACATTTTTATTAAAATGTGAGTATTTCTGTACTTGTTTGCAAAAAATGAAAGGTTTTCATGCAAGGACCCTTAATGGCCTGAAAAGACTCCGTAGGCAAAAGGTACTGTAAGTACGTCAACATAAAAACGCTGGCCATATCACAATTATACACTGTGCCCTGAGATGTGTGCCATACTGCCATTTGCTTGTAGAATGAGAATAATTCCTATAATCAAATGTCTCTCATGGTGAACTCAGGTTTTCCGTTTAGGTTGATTTTAAAGTGGACATGACATGCATTACACACACAACGTAAAATCAATCACAGCTCCTGCATCATAATCTCCACGTGTTCTAATCTCAATTAGGTCCCTCCTTGTCTCGTCCCACCTGGAGGATAAATACATGTTTAATCCGTTTTTAATCTGTGTTTAATCCATGTTAGGGAGAGTTCCTGAATGAAGTGATTAGTGAGATTAGCAGTGAACTAGTAGTGGAGTGTAGTCGCTTTGGTAACCCTTCACTATAGGCGGGAACCAGGTTACTGAGATGTACCCCTTTTTACCCCCTTTTCCCGGGATAAATAACTGCGATAAACATCTAAATTAGAATAAATGATTTATATTAACAGCATGATGTGAAATGGAACTGCTAAATGATATGCCTTGTCTAAATGTGGCTTCTCCAAGGTCTTCTCTCTGTCAGGGTGGGGACAGACAGCCCATCTCATTATGGAGCGCAGTTCACAATGCATGTAGACCTATCATCTCATGGTAAATGTTTTTCTTGTGACAGGTAGGCCTACATTTGCTGCAGCATAGTCTATGCTACAATAATATAAAGGCTGACTGTGTCTAATTTACACATCTCCATCTGGCTTTCGGGGGTCACCTTATTTTTTAATTGTATCATTTTAAATTTTTATTGCAGCTGCAATGTTTTAAAACAGCCTGTCACTCAAATATCGTTGCATTAAATCAGTGCACCTGAGAGCACTCTCTCGCAGTCTCTCTCAAATCCATTCAAATTGCATCGGAATCGATAATCCTGTTCTAGATTGATATAGGCATATGTACTGTATAGATATCCTAGCCTACCTCTTTCAGGTAATACAGTCAATGCAGTATTAGCCTTATATTGAACTAATTAATGATTGGTTATGCATAATAAGCTTCTAACTTATAGTCCCGGTCTCTTGCACAATACACACAAACCTGTGCTGCGCTGGCCTCTCTCCTTAAAAAAACGCTCCTTAGCTCTTTGAAAAATAATATGTATTTTTTTATTTTATTTAACAAGTCAGTTAAGAACAAATTCTTATTTACAATGACACCCTACCCCAGCCAAACCTGGGCCAATTGTATGCCAACCTATGGGACTCCCAATCACTGCAGGATGTGATACAGCCTGGATTCAAACCAGGGACTGTAGTGATGCCTCTTGCACTGAGATGCAGTGCCTTAGACCACTGCGCCACTCGGGATCCCAAATTAGAAGCAGACTGCTTTCACTTCTCTTCAGGAAGATTGAATGGTTAAGGGTGTGAATAAATAAGTGCTTTTGCCGACCGCCATTGCGTGTTCGCTCTTCTTTGAAACTATCTGTGAATTCTATTGGCTGCTGTATATAACATTCAGCAAACAAGAGCTTGCGTCCCTCTTCCAATAGTCTATTGGTAAAAGAAATGCAATGAAAAAATGTCCAGTAAACTATTTTAGTCTAGCCTTTCCTACATGGGACTCCAAATCCAGGCTGTATCACATCCGGCCATGATTGGGAGTCCCATAGGGTGGCGCACAATTGGCCCAGCATTTGGCCGGGGTAGGCCATCATTGTATATAAAACTGTGTTCTTAACTGACTTGCCTAGTTAAATAAAGGTAAAATAAATGTAAAATATATGATTGTCCTATATTATGCAAGCATGTCATTAGAATGATAAAGATAAGGACAATTAAACATATGTGACAGAACGGGTGTTGTATGTGGAGGATGAGGGCTGCAGTAGATATCTCAGAAAGGGGGGAGTGAGGCCTAAGATGGTTTTGTAAATAAGCAACATCCAGTGGGTCTTGAAGCAACAACAGAGAGAAAGAGGAGGTAGGCCAACAACATTAGGATAAATATTATGAAAGGTATATCAACCACTAATTATGCAAATAGGCCCTATTATATTTCAACATTAAAATCAGGTTCTCTCCCTGCATGTTCTCTCCCTGCATGTTCTCTCCCTGCATGTTCTCTCCCTGCATGTTCTCTCCCTGCATGTTCTCTCTCTGCTTTATCATGATTTGAAGGAGGTGCGTAATTCCAGTCCATTAAAATGGCACCAGAAGAAATGGCAGCAGTTTATGCACTGCATAGAAAAAGAGCTTCTGGATATCAGGACAGCGATCACTCACCTCAGATTAGACAAACATTTTCTTCAACAAACAAGACGCACTAGATATTCTCCAAACATCCAGCGGGGCCGACATCCCCGTTATTTGCAAGAGGAAGCGACGCAGGTACAGAGGACAAAGTGCCGGGTGCCTGATCAGGACCCGGAAAAGGCGAGTGGGAAAGCTACCGTTACCGTCAATACTACTCGCCAACGTGCAATCATTGGACAATAAACTAGATGAGTTACGGTCACAAATATCCTACCAACGAGACATCAAAAACTGTAATATCCTATGTTTCACGGAATCGTGGCTGAATGACGACATAGATATTCAGCTAGCGGGATAGAAGCTGCACCGGCAAGATAGAACAGCACGCTCTGGTAAGACGAGGGGGGACGGTCAGTGCATATTTGTAAACAGCAGCTGGTGCACAAAATCTAAGAAAGTCTCTAGATTTTGCTCGCCTAAAGTAGAGTATATTGTGATAAATTGCAGACCACACTACATGCCTAGAGAGTTCTCAGCTATACTTTTCGTGGCTGTTTATTGACCACCACAGACAGATGCTGGCACTAAGACCACACTCAGTCAGCTGTATAAGGAAGTAAGCAAACAGGAAACCACTCACCCAGAGGTGGCTCTCCTAGTGGCCGGAGACTTTAATGCAGGGAAACTTCAGTTCTCAGTCAGTTCTATCAAATTTCCATCAACATGTTAAATGTGCAACCAGAGGGAAAACAATTCTAGATCACCTGTACTCCACACACAGAGACGTGTACAAAGCTCTCCCTAGCCCTCCACTTGGTAAATCCGACGACAACTCTACCCTCCTGATTCCTGCTTACAAGCTCAAATTAAAGCAGAAAGCACCAGTGACACGGTCTATAAAAAAGTGGTCAGATGAAGCAGATGCTAAACTACAAGACTGTTTTGTTATCACAGACTGGAACATGTTCCGGGATTCTTCCGATGGTATTGAGGAGTACACCACATCAGTCACTGTTGTCCCCACAGTGACTGTACGCACATACCCCAGCCAGAAGCCATGGATAACAGGCAACATTTGCACTCTAACCCGGAAGCTTACCATCAAACAGGCAAAGCGTCAATATAGGGCTAAGATTGAATCATACTCCACCGGCTCTGACGCTCATCGGATGTGGCAGGGCTTGCAAACTATTACAGACAACAAAGGGAAGGACAGCCGCGAGCTGCCCAGTGACACAAGTCTACCAGATGAGCTAAATCACTTTTATGATCGCTTCGAGACAAGCAACACTGAGGCATGCATGAGAGCATCAGCTGTTCCGGACGACTGTGTGATCACGCTCTCCGAAGCCGACGTAAGACCTTTAAACAGGTCAACATACACAAGGCTGCGGGGCCAGATGGATTACCAGGAAGTGTACTCCGATCATGTGCTGACCAACTGGCAGGTGTCTTCACTGACATTTTCAACATGTCCCTGATTAAGTCTGTAATACCAACATGTTTCAAGCAGACCACCATAGTCCCTGTGCCCAAGAACACGAAGGCAACCTGCCTAAATGACTTCAGACCCATAGCACTCACGTCTGTGGTCATGAAGTGCTTTGAAAGGTTGGTAATGGCTCTGGCCGCAAGGCACTACAGAGGGTAGTGTGTACGGCCCAGTACATCACTGGGGCTAAGCTGTATGCCATCCAGGACCTCTACACCAGGCGGTGTCAGAGGAAGGCCCTAAAAATTGTCAAAGACCCCAGCCACCCCAGTCATAGACTGTTCTCTCTACTACCGCATGGCAAGCGATACTGGAGTCTACGACAAAAAGGCTTCTCAACAGTTTTTACCCCCAAGTCATAAGACTCCTGAACAGGTAATCAAATGGCTATACGGACTATTTGCATTGTGATGCCGCCCCCCCAAACCCTCTTTTTACGCTGCTGCTACTCTCTGTTTATCATATATGCATAGTCACTTTAACCATATCTACATGTACATACTACCTCAATCAGCCTGACTAACCGGTGTCTGTATGTAGCCTCGCTACTTTTATAGCCTCGCTACTGTATATAGCCTGTCTTTTTACTGTTGTTTTATTTCTTTACCTACCTATTGTTCACCTAATACCTTTTTTGCACTATTGGTTAGAGCCTGTAAGTAAGCATTTCAGTGTAAGGTCTACACCTGTTGTATTCAGCGCACATTGACAAATAAACTTTGATTTGATTTGATAATACAGTATAATACAGTACAGTAATACAGTTCACACTGATAAAGATTAGCCTACCATAGCTAGTTTCATTTATATGCATAAGAGAGCATATAGCTAGCTACATCTATGGGATTTTATGTTTTTATGTTGTGGGTAATGTGTAGTAGCCTATATATCATAAACGTATTGGATAACAGCACAATCATTTAGGCTTTTTTGGACTTGGGCTCATAAAATGTCTTTAATGTAGGGCTTATAAAATGTATTTAATAATGTCTCATCAGGCTCAGGTAGCATCAGACTAGAATTTTTGTTCAAATCTCTAATCAAATCCAGACATAGGCCTATTTATATGCTTTACATGCTTTATGTGCTGTTGAATGACATTTCCGGTTTGGTGGAAAATACCGGGTTACCCGGGAGAAAAGTAATTTATTCTTTGGATGGAACATGTGTAAAATAATGGGAAAATATTCAACCCTAGTCTGAACACATCTGAAATGATGTCCTATTTCCTAAATACTGTAGGTTGCCATTTAGGACCAGCCTGGTTATTTCTCTCTCCTCACACTGCTCCATACATCCTGTCTCAGACCAATAGTAGTATAGCTCCTCACACTGCTCCATACATCCTGTCTCAGATCAGTAGTAGTATAGCTCCTCACACTGCTCCATACATCCTGTCTCAGATCAGTAGTAGTATAGCTCCTCACACTGCTCCATACATCCTGTCTCAGACCAGTAGTAGTATAGCTCCTCACACTGCTCCATACATCCTGTCTCAGATCAGTAGTAGTATAGCTCCTCACACTGCTCCATACATCCTGTCTCAGATCAGTAGTAGTATAGCTCCTCACACTGCTCCATACATCCTGTCTCAGACCAGTAGTAGTATAGCTCCTCACACTGCTCCATACATCCTGTCTCAGATCAGTAGTAGTATAGCTCCTCACACTGCTCCATACATCCTGTCTCAGACCAGTAGTAGTATAGCTCCTCACACTGCTCCATACATCCTGTCTCAGACCAGTAGTAGTATAGCTCCTCACACTGCTCCATACATCCTGTCTCAGATCAGTAGTAGTATAGCTCCTCACACTGCTCCATACATCCTGTCTCAGATCAGTAGTAGTATAGCTCCTCACACTGCTCCATACATCCTGTCTCAGATCAGTAGTAGTATAGCTCCTCACACTGCTCCATACATCCTGTCTCAGATCAGTAGTAGTATAGCTCCTCACACTGCTCCATACATCCTGTCTCAGATCAGTAGTAGTATAGCTCCTCACACTGCTCCATACATCCTGTCTCAGATCAGTAGTAGTATAGCTCCTCACACTGCTCCATACATCCTGTCTCAGATCAGTAGTAGTATAGCTCCTCACACTGCTCCATACATCCTGTCTCAGATCAGTAGTAGTATAGCTCCTCACACTGCTCCATACATCCTGTCTCAGATCAGTAGTAGTAGAGCATCAGATCAGGACATGAGGATTGGATCTGGAGGAGATAAATGAGAGTAGGTCTCTACTGTGCTTCCACTGGGTGATGCTTGGCGTGTAGACACGGCCAGATGTAGAGATACTGTCTTTAATCTCACATACACGCACGCACACACACACACACACACACACACACACACACACACACACACACACACACACACACACACACACACACACACACACACACACACACACACACACACACACACACACACACACACACACACACACACATACTAATGCTGTTGTTAATCTGGCCAAGACAGCCTGCCACAGATCTGAAAGCACATAGTGATTTTTGTGTTACCTGAAAGGCAATAAATAGGGTCTGTTCAGGCATTGAGTTAAGACACCGCCGTTGACTAGCTCTTCTCCCATCTCGCTTGCTCTCTCTCAATCTCTCTCTCTGCCTGCACCCCTCCCTCTCTCTCTCGCACTCGTTGCCTTGGCTAAGGCAGCAGTTTCTCCAATAAAATGATTCAACACTGAATCTGTATGACCCGCAGTGGAATTGAGCAGCAACAACCTCACAGCTGTATCACCAAAGCCATAGGCCAGGGAGATGCTTGGTGTCCTGTATGCTATTGTAGGCAGGTACACCATTAGTGGCATCAGTAGTGTAGTGATATTCATGTGGAGTCACGTGACATGCTGATAAATGTCGTAACAAGGTGAGGGTGTTGGGAACTGACCCTGTGCATGTGTGATGTTTATCCTCCCACACCATCTCCTGCATCACAACAAGCCGAGTGGAAAAGAAAGAGAGGTGGGGGTTAAGGTTGTAGACAGGCCAGGTAAACAGACATTATTATTGCATGTGGTGCTCTCTGGTGCATTACAACCCACTGCAGTGCAGGGAACCTTCTTCCTGGCACACTGGTGAGGAAGAGCTGGCACGAGGGACACATGGGGCATACGGAGAAAGGAAAATGGGGGGATAAAGCCCAAGCTGGACTCTGAAGGCTTTTACCACACACACACACACACACACACACACACACACACACACACACACACACACACACACACACACCCACCCACACACACTAGGGTGATTATGGCCCACACACACACACACACACACACACACACACACACACACACACACACACACACACACACACACACACACACACACACACACACATACATACATACATACATACACTGCGGGGGTGTTTGCTGGCAGAGATTCGACGCAGTGTCATACATACAAGAAATTAAGCATAATTGCAACTGACAATCCGGCCCCCTCCACTACCCTTCACCACCCAATCTGTCCTGGGTGTCTGACTTGAAAGAATAGCAGGTGGGTTGTTTTGGTTGAGCCCCATATGTGGGATGTTGAGAGGAAGAGATGTCTCCTCTTCCTCTAATCAAGTGTGCCTGAGCACACATGACAACAACATCCACTCTGCAGGCAGGCAGGCAGGGGCCCGTGTGGGCCATCTGTGGGACTGGGAAGGGAGCAGGAGTAGAGCAGGAGGGGGGACGGGGTTGCCCGTTCAAGGCCTGACACAGACACGCTGCATGGTGGCAGGGGACGGCCTGGTCCCCACCTGTCCCACTGGCGTGGCCTGAGAGGTGACGGAGAAGAGAGGGAGGAGGAGGGATAAACAGAAAGAGAGAGAGGGAGGGATAAACAGAGAGAGACAGAGAGAGGTAGGGCTAGGAGGGATGAGGAGAGGCTTGTAGGAAGAAGCCTGAGGCGGGTGTTGAATAGGATATGTAGAAATAGGAGTGATAGTGGAGGCTTCAGATAATAAAGAATAGAATCATTTGGAGACGTTGTATAATTCTTTTCTTAAAAGGATCAAATGGAAACTGCAGAGCTGGAAAGCGTAAGTTCACAGGGAAGAGGAAATGGTGTGTTTGTTATCAAACACAGAGCTACATATAACACACCACATGGCACCGCATGGCAGACCTACATTGTACTTCCATGATGCAAAGCGGGAAACCTCGACTGCAGTGATGGAGCATATGAGTAAGGGAGGGGTGTTTGTTTTCGCTCAGCCTCGTGAAGCCATAGCCTAAGCCCCTCTGTCTTGGCAGTCAGGAGTCACAGGGTTAAACCCACTTGCCAAGTCCCTGCAAGCCTGGGCTGGGTGGTGCTGGGCGGTGCTGGGCGGTGCTGGGCCCCCCTGCTACTCCCCTCCACTGCACCTCCCCCTGCGTCTCCTCATCCCTCCTCTGCTCAGCCCAATTCAGATGTCATGTGTGTATTCTCCCCGGATCAAAGGGAGGTCACGTTAATTAACAGATTTCACACTCCTCTGCCAGCAAACACCCCCGTCTGTCCTCTCCTCCTTTCCTTCCCTCCCCTTCCTCCCCTCCCTTCTTTCTCCACGCCTCAGATTCGACGCAGTGTCAGAGAGGCATAAGACATGTTAATTACTGGCTCAGGTTAATAAGCAAAAAAGGAAGAGCCAATCAGAGTGCTCGGCTAGGGGTCATAGATGAAGGTCACGGCGGGGGCCTGGCCAGTAGGGGTGATCCAGGAGTGACGTAGGTGATCCCCTGCTTTCATCCATGTCGTCCAGTAAGGGTGTTGGGTCAGGGATCCGATCACCTGGTGGCGATTATGAAAGGAAACTCTTGACTCTTGCCTCTGGGGGGTGAGCAGTATGTGTGTGTATGTGTGCATGTGTGTATGTGTGCATGTGTGTATGTGTTTGTGTGTGTCTATGGCCTTTTCTTGCTTGGGCAAAAGTCTGTCCTCCATCTTCTCTGCTCCGTCCTCTCTCCTCCGTAACGCGGAACCGATAAGTGGTCGAGGAATGTGTAATTTCGGAACATGGTCCTCCCCTCCTCGATAGCCTCCTTTTGACGATGAAGCACAAGTGTATCCTGCCGCGGAAGAGTGCTGATATCTGCAACACCACCTTTGAATCAGATGTTATATTGTCAGAGGAGAAAAGCATGCACACATGGAAAACTATATTCTACTTATCCTTTTATCTATATGATGTCTTGCACAACTAACTTCATTTGTTTTTATCAATTTACACATTTATTTTGGGATCCACCCACGTAAACAGAATTTTCCTGATGATGCGCGAGTGGAGAAAGAGCTTCTCATTTCATTTTCCTCAATTACCTTTGACCTTTTTCAAAAGGAGGCGAGGGAGGACAGAGGAGAGAGGACGCAAGAGTTGAGCAAATCTAATTGAGAAAACTCCTATGATCCGCACCTGGTGCTCCTCTCTTCCAGATGCTGCCTGGGCTAGGAGACACCTTTGAAGGCACACCAACTTTGGACCCCAGCCCAAATCACTGGAGTGCCTGGATGCCTTTTGAAGAGTTCCCTCTCAGTCCCATCACTCTTGCTGAGTGCACACAGAAGCGTCTCCAGTCTCCCATCGCTTGCAGACGTCCCAGGGTCCCAGCGTTTGGCATGGGCCGTAATCGTTTGTTATTAGTGACACGCCGTGTCCCACGCATACAAAATCAGCAGAAGGCAAGGGCAGAGGACACAGAGGACGGGAGGAAAGTGAGGTCTTGCATATTACTGACTGCCTGTCTAGCTGGCTGGGCGATAGACACGGAACCAGACATTGTGGGGCGTGTGGTACACAGGCACCCAGTCTGCATGATAATGGAGAAAGTTTGGACTGGAGAGGAGAGGAAACGGGGGAGGAAAGGAGAGGAGAAGAGAGGAGGCGGAGGAAAGGAAAGGAGAGGAGAGATAGCAGTCAGTCCTGTTTCCTGCAAAAGTATAAGGCCTCCATCTCCACCCTCTGGGCACATAGGCCTTTACATGCCTAATAGTATTCCACCTCTGCCAGATAGAGAGAAACATAAAAATATATTCTGGGAATTTGACTCCTGCTTGGATTGTGTTGATAACAATCAAATGTGGTCATCAGATGTGATGTGATGCTATGTTATGTTTTCACCAATTCATGGAGGACAGTCATGCATAGCTGGATTGTGATGAGTATTATCTAAATATCTACTCCCCATCGCCATGTATTTCACAGGATGTCGGCATCCCATTGGCTGGAGCCACATAATCCCTCCCTCCCTCCAACCAATCCTGTGTGGAATCTGAGGTTAGAGGTCACATTATTTTTACCAGGGTTCAGCCTAGACTATGGGAAGGAAAGGCTGTGCCCTCATAAACACATTCCATTCCATTGATTCCATAGCCGGCAACATTCATTTGGACCACAGAAACGGTATATTTCTATGAGTATATTTAAATGCACACTAATAATTCGATATTAAACTGATTAGGGTAGGCTGAGTGTGGCAATAGTCATGTTAACACCTTACTCTGCTTATCTTAATCAGCGTAAGGTCAAAATCGATGTCAGCACACGCCGACTAGAAGCACCTGGTTTTCTGAGCAATCTTTCTAATTATTAGGACCTGTAAAACAGCTTCATCGGAATTCAAGCGGTGTATTTGATCTGTGCGTGTGCCAGCACCGGTATGCGCAGGAGAAGTGAGTCTGGAAAAACTCAAAGTATGCATCTTAGAAATAGTTTTCACATACAAACTTTATGTCTGAGGTCAGAATCAAATATGCTTGGCAAAAATAACATGGTCACTGTGGTAGAAGGTTTATTTTGATTGTCATTTATCAAAAGTCCCATCGAGTAGCCTCATTTCAGATGTGTCCATGTAAACAGGATTATAGGGAAATACTTATTCTTGCAAAGCATGTCAACTTTTTAAATGAACTATATATTAATCTGACTATTCACAATAATTGTATTATTGTGTGCATGTAACCGTGCTCAGTGATTTGGATTTCTCTAGGGTTGAATATGAACCAAACATGAATGGATATTGGTGATGGATGCAGTAAAGTGTTTCAGAACCATAAATGACTCACAAGAGGGTGGGACTGACTTATTTGTCTGTAGAAACCCTTCAACCAATGAATTCAAATGCATGCTTCTCTGTTATTGATCCGGAAATATCCTGTCTGTAATTAACTCACAATAAATCAATGGTAACTTTGTTCAGCAGCAGGCTAGCAGCACAGAGGTCAGTGTATTCAACCAGCAGGTTCACACCTGCCCTTCAGGCAACCAATCACCAATCCATGACTTCCACAATCCTTAGAAAGAGAGAAGAAGAAGAATCAAATGGAAGATGGAGAGAGAATAAACAACAGAGAGTAGTAAAGGGAACTGTAGGGAACACAGTAATACCCTCTGGTAACTCGTAACTCTGCCTAGACCTGGATCATGACTGCAGCTTCATTAGTGTTCCCACGTTAGTGTTACACTCCCTACTGCTGTGTGTGTGTGTTACACTCCCTACTGCTGTGTGTTGTGTTACACTCCCTACAGCTGTGTCTGTGTGTTACACTCCCTACTGCTGTGTCTGTGTGTTACACTCCCTACTGCTGTGTGTGTGTGTTACACTCCCTACTGCTGTGTCTGTGTGTTACACTCCCTACTGCTGTGTGTGTGTGTTACACTCCCTACTGATGTGTCTGTGTGTTACACTCCCTACTGCTGTGTGTGTGTTACACTCCCTACTGCTGTGTGTGTGTGTTACACTCCCTACTGATGTGTCTGTGTGTTACACTCCCTACTGCTGTGTCTGTGTGTTACACTCCCTACTGCTGTGTCTGTGTGTTACACTCCCTACTGCTGTGTCTGTGTGTTACACTCCCTACTGCTGTGTCTGTGTGTTACACTCCCTACTGCTGTGTGTGTGTTACACTCCCTACTGCTGTGTGTGTGTGTTACACTCCCTACTGATGTGTCTGTGTGTTACACTCCCTACTGCTGTGTCTGTGTTACACTCCCTACTGCTGTGTCTGTGTGTTACACTCCCTACTGCTGTGTGTGTGTGTTACACTCCCTACTGCTGTGTGTGTGTGTGTTACACTCCCTACTGATGTGTCTGTGTGTTACACTCCCTACTGCTGTGTCTGTGTGTTACACTCCCTACTGCTGTGTCTGTGTGTTACACTCCCTACTGCTGTGTGTGTGTTACACTCCCTACTGCTGTGTGTGTGTTACACTCCCTACTGCTGTGTGTGTGTGTTACACTCCCTACTGCTGTGTCTGTGTTACACTCCCTACTGCTGTGTGTGTGTGTTACACTCCCTACTGATGTGTCTGTGTGTTACACTCCCTACTGCTGTGTCTGTGTGTTACACTCCCTACTGCTGTGTCTGTGTGTTACACTCCCTACTGCTGTGTGTGTGTTACACTCCCTACTGCTGTGTGTGTGTTACACTCCCTACTGCTGTGTGTGTGTGTTACACTCCCTACTGCTGTGTCTGTGTGTTACACTCCCTACTGCTGTGTCTGTGTGTTACATTTCCTACTGTTGTGTCTGTGTGTTACACTCCCTACTGCTGTGTCTGTGTGTTACATTTCCTGCTGTTGTGTCTGTGTGTTACACTCCCTACTGCTGTGTCTGTGTGTTAAACTCCCTACTGCTGTGTCTGTGTGTTACACTCCCTACTGCTGTGTCTGTGTGTTACACTCCCTACTGCTGTGTCTGTGTGTTCCCACTCCCTACTGCTGTGTCTGTGTGTTACACTCCCTACTGCTGTGTCTGTGTGTTACACTCCCTACTGCTGTGTGTGTGTGTTAGACTCCCTACTGCTGTGTCTGTGTGTTCCCACTCCCTACTACTGTGTGTGTGTGTTACACTCCCTACTGCTGTGTGTGTGTGTGTTACACTCCCTACTGCTGTATGTGTGTGTTACACTCCCTACTGCTGTGTCTGTGTGTTACACTCCCTACTGCTGTGTCTGTGTGTTACACTCCCTACTGCTGTGTCTGTGTGTTACACTCCCTACTGCTGTGTCTGTGTGTTACACTCCCTACTGCTGTGTCTGTGTGTTACATTTCCTGCTGTTGTGTCTGTGTGTTACACTCCTACTGCTGTGTCTGTGTGTTACACTCCCTACTGCTGTGTCTGTGTGTTCCCACTCCCTACTGCTGTGTCTGTGTGTTACACTCCCTACTGCTGTGTCTGTGTTACACTCCCTATTGATGTGTCTGTGTGTTACACTCCCTACTGCTGTGTCTGTGTGTTACACTCCCTACTGCTGTGTCTGTGTGTTCCCACTCCCTACTGCTGTGTCTGTGTGTTACACTCCCTACTGCTGTGTCTGTGTATTACACTCCCTACTGCTGTGTCTGTGTGTTACACTCCCTACTGCTGTGTGTGTGTGTTACACTCCCTACTGCTGTGTGTGTGTGTGTTACATTCCCTACTGCTGTGCCTGTGTTACACTCCCTACTGCTGTGTTCTGTGTACTCCCTACTGCTGTGTGTGTGTGTTACACTCCATACTGCTGTATCTGTGTGTTACACTCCCTACTGCTGTGTGTGTTACACTCCCTACTGCTGTGTGTGTTACACTCCATACTGGTGTGTGTTACACTCCCTACTGCTGTGTGTGTGTTACACTCCATACTACTGTGTGTATGTGTGTTACACTCCATACTGCTGTGTGTGTTATACTCCATACTGCTGTGTCTATGTGTGTGTTACACTCCATACTGCTGTGTGTTTGTTACACTCCATACTGCTGTGTGTATGTGTGTTACACTCCATACTGCTGTGTGTGCGTCTGCTATGTACCCTGGCTCCATACTGTACTATGGAGCCAGAGAGCGGATAGTCCGGCAGGAGAGAGTTGGAGAGAGAGGCTCTGGAGTCTCTCTGCCATGGATGGAGCTCCAGGTGTATCAGCCTGCCTGCCTGGGAATTATGGAGGCAATTAGGCCGGCTCACATCTCCAAGCAACTGGAACCGGATCAGCAGCCAGCCGTCCACTAATTGGACCATTGTCTCTAAAGAAAAGAGAAAAAGGGGAGAGGCAGGGAAGATAAGTGTGGGAGATTAATGTTTGGCCAAAAACAGATCTCAGAAGGCTGCTCAGTGCTCAGCCACTGCTTGGGCAAAGGGTGGGATCTGTTGATTAGTGTTTGGATGATAATGGGTCTGCGTCCGAAATGGCATACTATTCACTATATAGTGCACTACTTTTGACCAGAGCCCCGATGGACAAGTGCACTATGAAGTGCACGTCATGATTTTGGATGAAGACTGTGTGTCCTGAAACTGTGCTGTGAATTCTGATTTTGAATGAGTGTTACAAGATCCCTGAAGGTTGGTCTGTATTCCCGGTCTTCCAATTCCCTGTATGAAACAACACATAGTCTGACAATGGAATCATGGAAAGAGTCAGTTAGCTCTGGCCTCTCCCTCACACTCTGCTCTAATGCCCTCCTCTCACTCCCCCAGCTTTGGAAAATTCCTCAATGGGCAACAGCCATTTCCTTTATTTAGGTTCACATTCTGCTCATAGGCCGACATCCTAAAATTGTCCTGCTTTACTTTTGTGGTGAATGGAAAGTCAGAGGATGAGTCATTCTGGGATGCACTGAACTCTCCAGGGAGAGCAACTGAGGAATATCTGTGTGTGTGTTTGTGTGTGCCACAGAGAGTGTCTGTTTTCTCTCTCTCTCTGTGTGTGTGTGTGTGTGTGTGTGTGTGTGTGTGTGTGTGTGTGTGTGTGTGTGTGTGTGTGTGTGTGTGTGTGTGTGTGTGTGTGTGTGTGTGTGTGTGTGTGTGTGTGTGTGTTTGTGTGTGTTCTTGTGTCTGCATGCCCACTCACGTCCATGTGCGTGTATAAGTGTTGGTGAGGGGATGTCACAGCGAACCAGGGGAGGAAACCAGGCCAACTGTCATGAGAGAGCTGGCGGTCAGACTTGACGTTCTGTCAGTGTACCTCTCTCTTTCTCTCTCTCTCTCTCTCTCTCTCTCTCTCTCTCTCTCTCCCTATCCCTCCCTCTCTCTCTCTCTCTCCCCTCTCTCTCTCTCTCTCTCCCTATCCCTCTCCCTCTCTCTCTCTCTCTCCCTCTCTCTCTCTCCCTATCCCTCTCTCTCTCGCACTCTCTCTCTCTCTCCCTCTCTCTCTCTCTCTCTCCCTATCCCTATCTCTCTCTCTCTCTCTCTCTCTCTCCCTATCCCTCTCCCCCTCTCTCTCTCTCTCTCTCTCCCTATACCCCTCTCTATCTCCCTCTCTCTCTCTCTCTTTCCCCACTCCTTCCCTCCTCCTCATCTCCTGTGCTGGATGATAACAGACACATGCCCCTCCCAGGCCAATCTGAGGCCACCACACTGCCACGTCTGCTTTGGTCACTGACTACAGCCTACAGTTGACTGCAGCTCGTCTGGTTATAAACCCACAACATGGACATTTTGTGTGTGTGTGTCATCCATCCCTATGAGGCCAATGACCATGTCGACAGCCCTGTAAGCTTTCCTAAAAATTGGGACAACCTCTAAACACAGGGAAATATCTGGCACAAGCGAGCCACATCAGAACCAATGCTTTGTGGTTTCACAGTGCAGGTGAAAGAATAATGTTTGCAGGGAATGATTTAGATAGACGTGCCCTTTAGAAGTGTTTACAAAAGATGTATATGACATCACTCCAAATGCAGTGTTAAAAGGCAAGGATGGTATTTTTCTCATTACATAGATTTATAAGCATTTTCAAGCTCCTACCCAGAAAAACGGGAACATTCCCACTTAGTTTTTTTCGAACATTAAGATGATAAAGTCCCATGTTTTTGATAACAAAGTTTATATATTTAAAAAAAATTCACTAAAATTCACTAAAATGTTGTGCAAAACATCTTGAACAACCACCACATAACATTCCCCCAAAGTTAGGTTTCCAGGTAATGTAATAAAAATGTACCAGCAATGTTTCCCAGCAAACCAAAATTGAAATGCCATTAATGTGCAAAGCTGTCATCAAGGCAAAGGGTGGCTACTTTGAAGAATCTCAAAAATATTAAATATATTTAGATTTGCTTATCACTTTTTTTGGTTACCACATGATTCCATTTGTGTTATTTCATAGTGTCGTCACAATTATTCTACAATGTGTAAAAATAGTAAAAATAAAGAAAAACCCTGGAATGAGTAGGTGTGTGTCACGTCCTGACCATAGAGGGCCTTTATTTTCTATGGTGGAGTAGGTCAAGGAGTGTTTATGTTTTGAGTTAGTGTTGTAGTCACGGTTTGTTGTTTGTTAGTTTATTGTTTTGTCTTTGCTAAAGTTTCACTTCTTCAATAAATGATGTGGAACTCAACATATGCTGCCCCTTGGTCCGTTTCTACCAACGAACGTGACAGTGTGTCCAAACGTTTGACTGGTACTGTATTTTCTGACGTTCCCACATTGTTTTCACCAAGCTGTTCCCAACACCTAATGAAACATTCTGGGAACATTTAAAGAACAGATGAAATGTGTTCTGGGAACGTTCTTGCAACATTAGGCAAATGTTTCTATAATTCTGAAATCATCACGACTGGACAGTTTTTGTGTTATGAGAACATTTTGCTTATATACTCCAACATGGGCAGCTGCAGCCAGATATGGGTGAGTGAGTGTGTCGAAAGGAGTGTGTAAATGGAAAGTGTATCAGCTAATTGGGCAGATTTGTTGCCTCTCAAGACCGTTTTGCCTGGCTGATTGGGCTGCGCTACGAGTCGATAGTGAGCCGGCAACCAGTACTCCGATGTTGTGCCTGCTGACTATCAACAACACCGGGACACAGTACCCTTCGCTCTGTCTTGACAAGAAATACTGTCTAGCAGTGGTGTGGGAAGTAGCTACCTAGTAGCCAATATTAAGGCGATAGTCACAGTAAGCACACGCATACAACACATGAAGCAACACTACACCCATCATCAGTACTTTCACATTTTAACTGAAAATGTATAATTATTTGTGTAAAACTAACAGTGAAATACAACTCAGACTCATCCTCTTTCCACACAACACTACTTTCCTTTCGACAGACCCACTCCTTTCCACACAACACTACTTTCCTTTCAACAGACCCACTCCTTTCCACACAACACTACTTTCCTTTCGACAGACCCACTACTTTCCTTTCCACACAAATAATCCCAAACTGGTCAAATATACATGTCACACTGTGTGGAGTGGTCTAGTTGTGATTAGCTATTGTGTAGAACTCCTTCCCTCAGCTGCACACCTGTTTTAAGGAGACCCCAATCAGGACCTTGAACAATGCCCATTTGAGCCAGAGGCCTTGAGTCAGAGGAAACACGTGCAGTCATCCCCACATCTGTGTGTAGTCATCCCAACGTGTGTTCCCCCTCTTCCTCTTCCTCTTCCCCTTCCTCTTCCTCTCGGCTCAGGGCCTGATAAGAGAGAGAGGAAAAACACAGGATGAAAGACAAGGCAGCCAGCCATGGGGGTGCAAGGTTTTCCAGCCACGTGGACTACAAGCTCTATGGAGCACAAAGGCATATTGTTCTCCTCAGAAACTCAAGGAAGCTGCTTTTGTGATTTTGTCAGGACATTTTCCTTAGCTGAGGAGAAACAGGGCCCTAGGTAGAGGTAGAGTGCCTGTGCAGTTTTATTGGCATTGTTTAATGTTTTATGATTACGAGCTTGGGGCATGGGAGTAGAGGGAGAGAGAGAGGTCTCAGCCTTTTGCAATTATTTGCATGGGACGGGGGGCACACGACGCCCTTTCAAGTGCTGCATCAAAGGAGTGTGGAACATTTGAAACTTGCCTTTGAGTAAAGTTGATAGACCCAGAACCACTCTTTGTTTGAATATGCAGTATAAGGGACCCAAATAAGAACAATTCCAGTTAAACTCAGGAAGTGATGTGGTACAATAATACAGACTGAAAACTCCCTCAAATTAAAAGATGTGTTTAAGAGAGGGGAGAGCGAGAGGGGAGAGCAAGAGAGAGAGGAGAGCAAGAGAGAGAGGAGAGCAAGAGAGAGGGGAGAGTGAGAGGGGAGAGCAAGAGAGAGGGGAGAGGGGAGAGCAAGAGAGAGGAGAGCGAGAGAGAGAGGAGAGCGAGAGAGAGGGGAGAGCAAGAGAGAGGGGAGAGCAAGAGAGAGGGGAGAGCAAGAGAGAGGGAGAGCAAGAGAGAGAGGAGAGCAAGAGAGAGGGGAGAGCAAGAGAGAGGGGAGAGCAAGAGAGAGGGGAGAGCAAGAGAGAGGGGAGAGCGAGAGAGAGGGGAGAGCGAGAGAGAGGGGAGAGCAAGAGAGAGGGGAGAGCGAGAGAGAGGGGAGAGCGAGAGAGAGGGGAGAGCAAGAGAGAGGGGAGAGCAAGAGAGAGGGGAGAGCAAGAGAGAGGGGAGAGCAAGAGAGAGGGGAGAGCAAGAGAGAGGGGAGAGCGAGAGAGAGGGGAGAGCAAGAGAGAGGGGAGAGCAAGAGAGAGGGGAGAGCAAGAGAGAGGGGAGAGCGAGAGAGAGGGGAGAGCAAGAGAGAGGGGAGAGCAAGAGAGAGGGGAGAGCAAGAGAGAGGGGAGAGCAAGAGAGAGGGGAGAGCAAGAGAGAGGGGAGAGGGGAGAGCAAGAGAGAGGAGAGAGCAAGAGAGAGGGGAGAGCAAGAGAGAGGGGAGAGCAAGAGAGAGGGGAGAGCAAGAGAGAGGGGAGAGCAAGAGAGAGGAGAGAGCAAGAGAGAGGAGAGAGCAAGAGAGAGGGGAGAGCAAGAGAGAGGGGAGAGCAAGAGAGAGGAGAGAGCAAGAGAGAGGGGAGAGCAAGAGAGAGGGGAGAGCAAGAGAGAGGGGAGAGCAAGAGAGAGGGGAGAGGGGAGAGCAAGAGAGAGGAGAGAGCAAGAGAGAGGAGAGCGAGAGAGAGGGGAGAGCAAGAGAGAGGGGAGAGGGGAGAGCAAGAGAGAGGAGAGAGCAAGAGAGAGAGGAGAGCGAGAGAGAGGGGAGAGCAAGAGAGAGGGGAGAGCAAGAGAGAGGGGAGAGCAAGAGAGAGGGGAGAGTGAGAGGGGAGAGCAAGAGAGAGGGGAGAGGGGAGAGCAAGAGAGAGGGGAGAGGGGAGAGCAAGAGAGAGGGGAGAGCAAGAGAGAGGGGAGAGGGGAGAGCAAGAGAGAGGAGAGAGCAAGAGAGAGAGGAGAGCGAGAGAGAGGGGAGAGCAAGAGAGAGGGGAGAGCAAGAGAGAGGGGAGAGCAAGAGAGAGGGGAGAGCAAGAGAGAGGGGAGAGTGAGAGGGGAGAGCAAGAGAGGAGAGCAAGAGAGAGGGGAGAGGGGAGAGCAAGAGAGAGGGGAGAGCAAGAGAGAGGGGAGAGCGAGAGAGGAGAGCAAGAGAGAGGGGAGAGCAAGAGAGAGGGGAGAGCAAGAGAGAGGGGAGAGCAAGAGAGAGGAGAGCAAGAGAGAGGGGAGAGCAAGAGAGAGGGGAGAGCAAGAGAGAGGGGAGAGCAAGAGAGAGAGGAGAGCAAGAGAGAGAGGAGAGCAAGAGAGAGGGGAGAGCAAGAGAAAGAGGAGAGCAAGAGAGAGGGGAGAGCAAGAGAGAGGGGAGAGCAAGAGAGAGGGGAGAGCAAGAGAGAGGGGAGAGGGGAGAGCGAGAGAGAGGGGAGAGCGAGAGAGAGGGGAGAGCGAGAGAGAGAGGAGAGCAAGCGAGAGGGGAGAGCGAGAGAGAGGGGAGAGCGAGAGAGAGGAGAGCAAGAGAGAGGGGAGAGCAAGAGAGAGGGGAGAACGAGAGAGAGGGGAGAGCAAGAGAGAGGGGAGAGCGAGAGAGAGAGGAGAGCAAGAGAGAGGGGAGAGCAAGAGAGAGAGGAGAGCGAGAGAGAGAGGAGAGCGAGAGCAAAAGCCAAAGAAGCAGAGCGATAGAGAGAGAGACACAGTGACACAAAGAGAGAGGCAGGCAGAAAGAGGCTGATTCCAGTAAACAGTGAGCCTGAATTGATGTTCAGTGAGATGGAAGAGGAGAAAAAAAGAGGCTGCCATTCGAGATAAGCCACTGGGTTCCTCCTCAGACCTCTGTATGTTTACACTGAATTATTTAAGGCCTACAGTACAGCCAGCTGCTATAACAGCAGCCACATCACGTGAACGTGGACCAGCCACAAAGAGATAGCCATGTAAGCACCACTATTGGCTTTTTGAATCTCATTGATAGCGCTGTAGTGCTCGTCAGCAATATCACAGATTGGCTATTTCATAGAATGTGTAGATGATAATGTTACAATGTACCGGATTAGATGCCAGTCCGTAGAAGATGTTGTTTTAAAATGAGAGGCCGTGGTGTGTTGCTTGAGGGCTTCTCTGTTTGGTAAGAGTATTTTGATAACAATATGTGTGGGTTGTGAGTAGCCTATAGTGTATAGTCAGGGAGAGAGAATGGAGAGGGATAAATGGTTGAACTACCTTTCACCCTTAAGATTCTTAACTTTGAATATTGAAATTCGCTTCATGGAGCCTGTGGTAATTTTGTATTTTCACAGACTTTTAATAAAATACATGTCCTTATTGTTGTTGTCGATGGGGCATCACTAAACCACTAAAGAGTATAGGGTTGAACATAAACAATGTTCAACCCTATATTACAGAATATTTCAACCATTCCTTCTAGTGCTCGATCTTATGTTCTCCACTGTAGAGGGAAGGGTCAGAATGCAGGTACAGTTCATCCCTAGCCCAGTGTGGGAAGCCTGTACATACTTCATACTTTTCAGCCAGTGTCCAGTGATCCTCCTCAGCCCACATTCCACAGCCATATTGTTATCACTCTAGCAGTTCAGGAAATGGAAGATTGAGCTCAGCTGGATTCGTAAAAAAGGTTCCTAGAGGGAAGAGGCAGGAAGCATATGTGGGAGAGAGGGTGGGATGTGTGTGAGAGAGAGAGAGGGAGGGAGGGAGATATCGTTGGAGAGGGAGGATAGAGAGATAGGATTGGTAGAGAGAGAGAGTAGAAACACAGAGGTAGAGATAGCCATGCAGAGGGTGCTAGAGTGTGTGTATTTTACCATTTGACCCTTTGAGTACCTGTAACAGGGAGGTGAGGTAAATAGAGCATTGTCTCTGGCCCTGTAGATAGCCACTGTAATTGCCTCATTTATATGTGTGAGTTAGACTGGATTTAGACAGGGAACTTTTTTCCAATGCTCTCCAGCTTAGTGTGACCCTTCACTGACCCTTGGACCTCTGGAGGTCTGACCTCTGACCCTTGGATAAATAGGCCAGTCTTTAGAGCAAACAAACCTTTACAGATAATACCCTTTCCTCACTATCTAGCCAAGCCAAACCATGTTGTGTGATTTTCACTACTCTTTCCAGCACATATTTTTTATTATAATGTTAAGCATTTCCATCAATAATTTCACAAAAAATGCTATATATGCTATATATATGCCAGTGTCCTATACTGTATGTACACGATAAAACAAGCTGACATGGCCCGATAACATAGATTTCCAAGATTTTCCTCTTGTAGGGCAATAACCGTGATTCTGATATCTGCTACAGACCACTTACTTTGTAAGCAGGCCGAGGGGTAGAAACTTGAGACAAGGATTCAACATATGAATAAGAGAACAAGCCCTGACCACCTCACTAAGGAGGCTGTTTGGCCGTTTAGGGGGCTCACTGCTGGAACCGGCTCAGAGTCCCTCTCAGTCAAAACATGCATTTGTTGAATAGCTCAGCAGCTAAACAACCATTTCAATTTGTTCAGCACAGTCTCTCCCTTTGTCTCCTTGCTTGTGGGCTTCAGTTTTACATTGACTTGTTACAGGCTGCTGCCAAACTCAACATGGACGTCGCAGCCAAGGGTTTGTACAGAGGGAGATTAAAGGAGAGGAGACACAGCCGTACCCAGTTTACCACCACTCTGGGGTATGAAAACAGAATCATATTGCCACAGTGGATTGTAGCCATCCCGTTGTAAAGAGCTGTGTGTGTGTTCGACCTTCTGTATGTGTGTATGCAGGATGAGTGTGCATACGGTATGTGTTTATAGATGTGTGTGAACTGTTCTATGCGTGTGGGATGGCCAGATGGTTAAATGTTTATGAGGCAGTATGCTCCTGGCTGTAGTGGGATCGGGACATTACATCCTGCCATTCTTAGGAGGGTCAGGGGAAGTCACAGTGGAAGGGACAGGGGGGCCTGTGTGTGTGAGCAACTGAGTATGAGTAATCCACACCTGGTGCCGTCCATGCCTATTGGCTTGAATCAGAGAGAGTACATTTTGTACATTGTCATTCTGAAACATACATTTTTTTGAGTGAGAAATGTGCGTCTGAATCTACCTGTTCAGTTTTTTGTTGTTGTGTTGTTTGATTTGCTGTCCACTCACTTCCAGAATTAAAGGGTCTGGTGCAGAAGCACATCCCACAGCACTACAGGGGAAGTGAAGTTCAGGATGTATTTAGTTTCCCTCTCATTCATGCCCAACTAGCGAATGGCAATGGGATGGGAGATGAGCACACCGGGCATCCTCCTCAGTAGAAGGCAGAGGGATGTGGAGTGTTGTTGGAGCAAACAGGAACTAAAATAACACATTTGCACTCATTTCCTGTTGCCAAAGGGGCCACTTCCTGTGTCAAGCCACATATGCCACATGACCCTCTCAACCCTCATAACCCTCCATGCCCCCCCCATACTCCATATCCCCCCACGTCCCCCTCGCAGCATACTCCCTATGTAGTGAATATTATCTTCCTGTGTTTAATGCATCTGCCTCCTCCTTATTGTGTCACTATTTTTTACCCAGCTTGCTGTAATATTTAGAGAAAGCAGAAGGGGGAAGGTCAGCAAAATACAACCATCCATCTTGCTGGGACTGGGACTGCACATAGCAGCATGGCAGGACGACTGACTACTGTATGGATTGTGGTAGTGCTCATTTTTCTCAAATGGAATTGGAATTTTACAGTACAGTGGAGTACAATATAGAGCACATGGAAGTTCTACTATGGAATCAAAATGCCAGGAAGATATCAGTAGGGAATTTCATATTTTATATTAGAACTAAAAAGATAGCTGAGTCTGCATCAAAAATAACCTCCCATAGGGCCTCCCGGGTGGCACAGTGGTCTAGGGCACTGCATCGCAGCGTCAGGCTCTGTCGCGGCCGGCCGCGACCGGGAGGTCCGTGGGGCCACGCACAATTGGCCTAGCGTCATCCGGGTTAGGGAGTGCACGCTAACCAGGTCACCAGGTGCACAGTGTCTCCTCCGACACATTGGTGCTGGCTTCCGGGTTGGATGCGTTCTGTGTTAAGAAGCAGTGCGGCTTGTGTTACGGAGGACGCATGGCTTTTGACCTTCGTCTCTCCCGAGCCCGTACGGGAGTTGTAGCGATGAGACAAGTAACTACTAACAATTGGATACCACGAAAAGGGGGTAAAATACTTTTTTTTTAAATAACCTCCCATAACTACATGATAAGTAATCTCTGCAAGTAGACCTATATGATGAATGCCTCTCCTCCTACTATGAGTCCCTTTTCTGTCTATCCCCCCTTTCCTAGCTCTGTTCCCCCTTTCCTAGCTCTATCCCCCTTTCCAAGCTCTGTTCCCCCTTTCCTAGCTCTATCCTCCTTTTCAAGCTCTGTTCCCCCTTTCCTAGCTCTATCCCCCTTTCCTAGCTCTGTTCCCCCTTTCCTAGCTATATCCCCTCTTTTCCTAGCTAAATCCCCCTTTCCTAGCTCTACCCCCTTATCTAGCTATATCCCCTCTTTCCTAGCTCTATTCCCCCTTTACTAGCTCTATTCCCCCTTTCCTAGCTCTATTCCCCCTTTACTAGCTCTATTCCCCCTTTACTAGCTCTATTCCCCCTTTACTAGCTCTATTCCCCCTTTCCTAGCTCTATTCCCCCTTTACTAGCTCTATTCCCCCTTTGCTAGCTCTATTCCCCCTTTACTAGCTCTATTCCCCCTTTCCTAGCTCTATTCCCCTTTACTATCTCTATTCCCCCTTTCCTAGCTCTATTCACCCTTTCCTAGCTCTATTCCCCCTTTCCTAGCTCTATTCCCCCTTTCCTAGCTCTATTCCCCCTTTACTAGCTCTATTCCCCCTTTCCTAGCTCTATTCCCCTTTTCCCAGAGATGAGCTGGAATTTTTGCAGACCTCATATATTCTACCGTTTCTCATGGGGAATTTTCTGACTCCCATCTTCACTGTTTTGTGTTTCATTTCCTCCATTCTCTAGATGAAGTCTTGTGGGAGGAGGGCCTGGAAATGTTTACAACTTCCAGCAGCAGACGCAGATAGCTCTGGGAGTTGTGTACACACACACACACACACACTGCATCAGTCTAACACATAAAGGCCTAGGAGGTCTCTTTACTGCGAATTATGGATTATCTCCTTCTATCATCTTGGTTAATTAAATTACCTGTTTTTTTAATCAGCCATTCACCACAGGGCTTAGGCATGTTAAAATAATAACCGCTGTGTCGTAATTTCACTTTAACCAACACACTAATTTTAGGACTGTTATTATGCTGTAAAAAAAGGCATGGGGAACATATTTCATTAACTAATTTAGCTGTGGTCATCATCCTACTGCCATCCATGTCCATTGTTGTGTTAGGGGGGCCATAACATGTTGAACTTTAATCGATTCAAGGTATATATTTTTTAATAGAGTGATGATGATTCAATGCATGAAATGCTTCAGCTTAGGTTTGGTACATTTTATTGTTCATATAAATATTGAATAAATTCCAAAAGTCTTGATACAGTGTTTGCATTCAAGGTCAGGATTTGATATAAGGAATTATACCGTGACATTGAGGGGGTCAAATGTCTTCTTAAGGGACCTCCTACAGTATGTGTGCACACACTCTATTACAAACAGCATAAGTATAATGAGTTTCATCCTACAAAGTGATTCATGGCTGCCAAGGGAAGCCAGCCAGACTTCCTAAAAACAAATCACAATAAAAAAAGAAACAAACATATTCCTTCAATTTGAAAGAGGCTGAATCTATTTCACCAGAGAAAGCTTCCGAACGAGACAAACAGCGCCCCTCTGTCTTAGTATCTGTAGCCCATGTATCTGATACTGTCTGGCCAAAAAGTGTATGACATGTCACATTCCTTTTGGCCAGACAGCATTAGATACATGGGCTACAGATACTAAGACAGGGGGCACTGTTTCACTCACTTTGATGTTTGGGGGGGCATTACAGTTTATGCCAGACATGACATTTTATTTCGTTCTGCATAGTGGACACTACAGGCCTGTACTGGACAATGAGGTTTTGTGGGTCAGGGGAAGTGGCTGACATGGACCTCCAGAGAGATATCTGGGAATATGCAGCCAGCCAATTCATCACATTTCTGTTTATTCCTGGTAGGAGAGATGATGAGTCAGTAGCAATAGGTTTCTGTAGTACAGTCACAACACAGCAGCTGTGTTGAGCAGTGATGAATAAGATTAGAACCTGCTTATTCACTTCGTTTTATCGCTCACTGTAGCTGGACAAGTTTGGATTAGTATGCTTGGAAATGTCACACCCGATCAGTGATAACAGTTCATTGTTTTGGATCAGAGCCATGTTATGCCAAGCAGCTCTTAGCTCTCCTAAATGTATACTTCAAGTTAAATGCTTGCAGGATGTCTTAATATGCACATACAGGTGAAGTCAGAGGTTTACATACACCATAGCCAATTACATTTCAACTCAGTTTTTCACAATTCCTGACATTTAATCCTAGACAAAATTCCCTGTCGTAGGTCAATTAGGATCACCACTTTATTTTAAGAATGTGAAATGTCAGAATAATAGTAGAGAGAATGATTTACTTCAGTTTTTATTTCTTTCATCACATTCCCAGTGGGTCAGAAGTTTACATACACTCAATTAGTACTTGGTAGTATTGCCTTTAAACTGTTTAACTTGGATAAAACGTTTCAGGTAGCCTTCCACAAGCTTCCCACAATAAGTTGGGTGAATTTTGGCCCATTCCTCTAGACAGAGCTGGTGTAACTGAGTCAGGTTTGTAGGCCTCCTTGCTCGCACATGCTTTTTCAGTTCTGCCCACAAATGTTCTATAGGTTTGAGGTCAGGGCTTTGTGATGACCACTCCAAAACCTTGACTTTGTTGTCCTTAAGTCATTTTGCCACAACTTTGGAAGTATGCTTGGGGTCATTGTCCATTTGGAAGACCCATTTGCGATCAAGCTTTAACTTCCTGGCTGATGTCTTGAGATGTTGCTTCAATATATCCACAGAAAACATTTGACCTCTGTCATTGCCAACAAAGCGTATATAACAAAGTATTGAGATAAACTTTTGTTATTTTAATACTTATTTTCCACCATAATTTGCAAATAAATTCATTAAAAATCCTACAATGTGATTTTCTGGATTTTTTCCCTCATTTTGTCTGTCATAGTTGAAGTGTACCTATGATGAAAATTACAGGCCTCTTTCATCTTTTTAAGTGGGAGAACTTGCACAATTGGTGGCTGACTAACTACTTTTTTGCCCCACTGTAGATATTTTTGTACCTGTTTCCTCCAGCATCTTCACAAGGTCCTTTGCTGTTGTTTTGGGATTGATTTGCACTTTTCGCACCAAAGTATGTTCATCTCTAGGAGACAGAACGCGTCTCCTTCCTGAGCGGTATGACGGCTGCGTGGTTCCATGGTGTTTATACTTGCGTACTATTGTTTGTACAGATGAACGTGGTACATTCAGGTGTTTGGAAATTGCTCCCAAGGATGAACCAGACTTGTGGAGGTCTACAATTTATTTTCTGAGGTCTTGGCTGATTTCTTTGATTTTCCCATGATGTCAAGCAAAGAGGCACTGAATTTGAAGGTAGGCCTTGAAATACATCCACAGGTATACCTCCAATTGAGTCAAATGATGTCAATTAGCCTATCAGAAGCTTCTAAAGCAATGACATCATTTTCTGGAATTTTCCAAGCTGTTTAAAGGCACAGTCAACTTAATGTATGTAAACTTCTGACCCATTGGATTTGTGATACAGTGAATTAGAAGTGAAATAATCTTTCTGTAAACAATTGTTGGAAAAATTACTTGTGTAATGCACAAAGTTGATGTCCTAACCAACTTGCCAAAACTATAGTTTGTTAACAAGAAATTTGTGGTGTGGTTGAAAAAGTAGTTTTAATGACTCTAACCTGATTGTATGTAAACTTCCGACTTCAACTGTATTTCCCCTACATAGGCGAAGGGAAGGGGCATTGGAAAATGTTTTTTTAATGGCTGGCTGTGAAAGAATGTCAAGTGGGCAGTTGATGCGTAAGCAACATCATAAACCATGTGGTCATGGCACTTAACAGGAAGACAACGACGTAGCTAGAATGTCAGAGACGTGAAGACCTGACCTGGTTTGCCTCCCAAATGGCACCCTATTCCCTATACAGTGCACTTCTTTTGACCAGGGCTCATGGGCCTATTTGGGATGCAGACCTACTGTTGAAACTACTGGCTTGATGACAGTGTCCATTTCAATTAGGGAAATTAGCAATGACTGAGAAATCTGACAGCAAAATCTCCTCTCTCACCAAGGGACATTTACTGTGAATTGATATGCTGTATAAGACCCCTTTTCTTCTACATAATTGCTCCCTAATTATCCATTAGTTATTCGATTACCCCTTTTAATCTGAAAGTCATGGGCGCGGGATGGGCTGGCTCTGTAAATGGCGGCTCAGGCTCAGTCATTGACGAGTTAGTAACTGCCCTAATTAAGGAATATGTTACTCACACACTGAACCCCTGAGAGACATTTTACATGTTGGTGGGCCATAGATATTCATGAGATTCTCTCATTTGTAATAATAAAGCTCGGAATTGCGGGGGAAATGGTTCTATGGTTATGGCGGTCGCTCTCTCTCTCTCTCTCTAACGACTAAACCTTATTTCTCAGTCAGCCATTACCTAGTCAGAATAATGTGCTGCTCTGCACAATGGAAGTGGTTTGAGCGCCGGTGCAAGGAGCCATTGTTAGGCTGTATTCCTCATTCTTAGATATAGAGGTCTTTATAATGAGACTCTCAGAGAAGAGGTTAGGAGTTACACTGTATGGGAGCAGCGAGGTGTTTCTACACTAAAGTATATCAATGGTCATTTGTTGTCGGTTGTAAACGCATGCAGCAGAAACACAAAATGCCAGCAGATTCTACCATTTATTACACATACTGTATTACATTCTTAAATAAAAATGCTCCACTGAACAGTTCTTGCATAGATATCTTACAATACCAATTTAAAAAAGAATTATGAAACAGACCAGTAACAAAAATAAAGTTTTCTTCTTCCTTAATAAAGAACATTACCATACTAACATCATATAATACAAATAATAATATTTTTCAACACTTTGTACAGCAAAAATAAAAACAAGGAGAAAAAGAACCCAAGAGAAAACTGAAAAGGAAATGACCATGACAATGACAGGAGGAAGGGAGGCAGGGAAGGAGGAGGTGTGAGAAGGGAGGGAAGGAGCAGGGGTGAGGAGGTAGGGAAGGAGGAGGGGTGAGGAGGGAAGGAAGGAAGGAGCAGGGGTGAGGAGGGAGGGAGGGAAGGAGGAGGGGTAGGGAGGGAGGGAAGGAGGAGGGAGGGAGGGAAGGAGGAGGGGTAGGGAGGGAGGGAAGGAGGAGGGAGGGAAGGAGGAGGGGTAGGGAGGGAGGGAAGGAGGAGGAGTGAGGGAGGGAGAGAAGGAGGAGGAGGGGTGAGGGAGGGAGGAGAGGTGAGGGAGGGAAGAAGGAGGGGTGAGGAGGGAGGGAAGGAGGAGGGGTGAGGGGGGAGGGAAGGAGGAGGAGGGGGGTGAGGGAGGGAGGAGAGGTGAGGGAGGGAAGAAGGAGGGGTGAGGAGGGAGGAGAGGTGAGGGAGGGAAGGAGCAGGGGTGAGGAGGGAGGGAAGGAGGAGGGGGGTGAGGAGGGAGGAAGGGAGCAGGGGGTGAGGAGGGAGGGAAGGAGGAGGGGTGAGGGAGGGAGGGAGGCAGGAGGGGTGAGGAGGGAGGGAAGGAAGGAGCAGGGATAAGGAGGGAGGAAGGGAGGGCGGGAGGGATGGAGGGAAGGAAGGAGGAAGGGAAGGCGTGAGGGAGGGGTGGAAGAGCAGAGGGTGAGGGGTCAGGGTCTGGTAGGAAGGAGAGGTGATGGTGTTGTTGGCATTATAGAGCCCCTGCAGAAGGAGTAAATGACAGAGGTGACAATGGAAAAGGTGTTCCCACTGTGTCACTGGGCTTCCACAGATGTACCAGGTGTAGAGGCTGGACTGGGACTAGACTACCTTGTGGAGGCTCAGTCGTACTGTAGACGGTCTGAGAAAAGCACTGGTGGGTTTAGTTCTGCTCTACAGGCTGAGGTGTGTTGTTGGCTGGGTGGGTGCCCCAATAGAAATAGAATTAAATTGGAATTTGAGTAATTCTATTTCTATGTGTGGCCCCTTGACTGAGGATAGTTATTACAGCTACACATCCTGGTTCTGTCTGTCTGGCCATGAGACTCTCCACTTAGCAGAGGGTAAATAGAATATAAAGTCAAGTACTCTAACTCACCTCCTGAACTTGACACATGTCCAACACCTCATGAAGACAAAGCCATAGAGATGAATCAACATTTATCAAGATGTATCTTCCGCTAACAGCACATGTCAGAGTGTGATGCCTGGGCCCCAGAGTTGGATGGATAAGGATTGGGGGACAAAGGGAAAGAAGGGGTGAGGTGGAGGGATACAGAGACAGGGGGGAAGAGTTTTGTCAATCCCTTATATACTGACACATCAAATATGGACAAACACAGCAGATACAGACACACTCCCTGATGCAGATGTACAACAAAAAGAACCATGAGTTTCAACATCCCAAACAGTACCAAATTAGTCACCTGTTACATGGCAATGAACAGAACCCCTTCAACCGTCAAAACAACTGTCCAACATTATCTTACCATGCCCAGTTGCCATTGGCTGTTTAATGACAGTAGAGGGCCTATATCAAGCTAATAACCTATTAGTGTGATTGGCTAAAAACTAAAAAGGACCTACCTTATTGGTTCTTGTGGTTAAGTGCATCAGGAAGTGTCACAACATGTTATGTGGATATTTGACATTTGAGTGCTCCAACAGACTATGCTAGCATTAAGTAAGTAGGTACACTATGGAGTGTGCGCAGTAAGTTCATGTAGTGAAATGGTATGCTTGAGAAGATAGAACAACAGGAACATTAAAAGAGTGTGTGAGATGTATGTAGGAGTCGAAATGCTGAAGCACTGTTGCCTAGTAGTGCACAATACCCTTTAAGTTCCACCTAAAGTGTTGTGGTTAAAATGGGTCTACAGTAGGTCTAACGACTAATGTCTAATGTCTATGGACATTCCAGTGGCCTACAGAACTGTTATCAGACCCACTGTAAACCAGTCACTACCCATACGAGCTCATTGAGTTGAAGAGCTACTAATGTATCTATCTACAAAGCTGCCAGAAGCCTCACCAAAGTGACAACCCTACCTCATGGGGACCGAACATGTGAGGCTTCAAGTTTCGGGAATGCTTAAGGTAGGTGTATGATGCAATCGTTCTTGGGATGGTTTTCGCAGGCAACAGTTAACCTAACAGAGACTCGACGGTCCACCTCAGACATGACAGTTTGAAATATTACACTCCACTGTACTATGTTGCACTGTACTAAGAAGCTAATTGAACTAAGTCTACATTAGAATTGGTAGGCTGCTAGTTAAGTCACCCTTGAATTGGGCACCCTAAAGAGACTACACAACCATATTTTACAACCATGAATGGACCATGAGTTCGGCCACACTGAACACCAGACAAGAGATTGTAATGCAGGAAGAAGTTGGGTCAGGGTTGGGTCAGGGTTGTGGAAGGCGGGGAATAATGGTGGAATAGTAGTGGACAGTAAAACGAGTTCATTCTTTCTTTCTCTCGCTCTCTCTTACTCTCTCTCTATTTTCATTCACAGCAGTTTACTTGTGAATCTGCAAATCTTTGGGCGAAAGTGTATACGTGTGCGTTCAGAGTTCCTGCAGTTGATTGTGCATGGATCACTTCTGTGGGGTTATAGAGAGAGGGAGAGATGGAGAGAGGGATAGAGGGCTATTAGAATGGCACTTGTAGAGTGCAGAACGAGGGGGAGTGGGGGGTTGTGTTGTAAATAGCTATAAGGGCCTGTAGGATTAATCATAATCTCATTTTAATCGCTAATCCATGAGATAAAAAGCACGGCTAATTTCATCATCATTTGGTTAATCCCTGGGGTAAACTTTTTTTTTCTCTTTGTCAAAAAATATCTCTTCAATTTCGATCACTTTCTCAAATAAATATATATCTCTCTGGCTTTACGATAAGCTGCTGCTAATGTACTCTTGTTTGTTCTGTGGCAGATTCCACACTGGTTTCATAACAGTACTGTGGACCGTTGAAATGAAACCATTTTGGCTCGCGGTCCCTGATGTTTTTTCGCCCAGATCTGTTTCCCTGTGACCAAAAGCCTTTCTCATTAGTGGAGTGCGACTGGAGAGACTAGAGGAGCCTCCACAGAGTAGCCTGCTGCGCTAATGCTAATCAGAGCTGTGGGATACTAGTGGCCAGGAAACTATACAGCGGAGCATCTCCATGACAGCAAGCAGTGTTTTAACAGGCGAGGGAAAGGGAAAGGGGCCTAGCTAACTTCTTCTGGTGAGAATGCCACAGGACTGAAATAGAATAGGACTTTTCATTTGAAGTGAGGTTTTAGACCTGTCAGTGTGTACGCAAGAGGACTAAAGTTGGGCTAATTTGGATTTAAACTGTGTGCTGCTATCTTTTTAGCATGCAGGCCTGTTCCGGGCTAAATTACCATGACCACAGTATCCATTTTCTGTTACCCAGCAGGCTTTGCTGCAGTGGAAGCCGTAGAAACGGCTACAACCAGAAGTGAACGTCTACTAGAACATAAGAGTGCTTGAAGAGTTTTCATGTTTTGGAACCTATTTGAAGTGCCAGTGAAGTGCATGGTGTATGGTTTTTTGAGTTTGAGTGTTTGTTTTTACATCATTCAGCTCTATGATCCCAAATGAATGTGATTTGTGTGGTTCGTAAAGAAAAGAAAATGTCAGAAACAAAACTAAAACAAATACATAATTGTCAGCTAATGTTAGACAGATTATAAGCTCCCCTAAAGTGAATGAATCAACCAACATACAGTACAATCCCAGTCTCCCACACTGTTAATTTCAAACCAGTCTACTGGTAGTAGTATTCTTTCTCACAATGCAGATTAGATTCACAATGTACCCTAAGGATGTGCCGTGCTATAGCTCGCATTGGGACACACACAGACATACCATTGCAATTCCGGCAAAAAGTGCCACAAACAAACCCCATATGATTGTACGTTGAAGGGGAGGGGGCGTAATAGAAACAAATCCCCCTGCATTTCTCAAATTTTGGCATTACCTTGCATCATCCACCATGGCAATAAAAAAAACATCACTGTGGCGTTAAAACAAAACAAAACAAGAAGAAAGAAGCTCCAACTAAAAAGTGGATGCAAAACACAAAGATCATCTTAATCTCTTGTTTCACTTCGTCTTTTTGTTGCCGAGACACTGTGTTTGTGTTTGTAGAGAAAGAGCTGCTGCTGCGCCAGTGGTGCCAATAGGCCTGGTGTGGAGGCGGTCCACTTCCCAGATACCGGTGTGTTCTGTTCCAGACCCTGCCTGGCTCCAGGGTAGTTCCATGCTGGACGTTTTTGGTATTGATTGTTCGGAGCTCCACCGGCCCACCTGAGGGCAGCTCTGGGATCGTCTGTGAGATTCTGGCATGGCTGATACATAAGCGTTACTATAGAGACAGTAATGGCATCTTCTCTGATAAAGCAACCATTACAACTGGTGTGAGGAGGCCAGAGTGGGTGTGTATGCGAGAGGGGAAGGAAGTGGTACAGTAATAGTGACAGTATTAGTGATAGTGGTGTTGGTATTAATGCCCTGATTGCAAGGGTATGTAGGACTTCATAGATCTGGGGCATACAGGTGAGGAATCTGGTCCCATGGTGTAGAAGCTGATTGTTAATTAACATACAGAGACTGAGAGACCTAGGCCTGATTTGTGGTGATTGATTGAACATGAGAACAAGCTTGTTTTCTCATTTCAAAGCCATTACCTCCAGTGGAATAAGATAGTCTTTTACAAAACAACAATTGCAAAAAATCTTACAGGGAAAAATTTGGAGCAGAACAAATAATTCCGGGAAGCGATCTGAGTGTGTGTGTGAGAGGCTGCCATGCAGTGTTTCGTTTTCCAACTCTGTTCATTAACTAAATCATTATTTGAGTCTTATCTCAAAGTGGAGCCATGAGCAAAGAAACTGTTCTGTGTGTCGTTGTATTTGTGTCTGTATGATGTGAGTGTGTGAGAGACAGATTTTTACATTTTTTATTCAGTATTTTTATGCAGGTTTTTTTTCTCCTTTGTATTCTTTTTTTCAGTTTTTGTTGTATACTTTATAAAAAAAAAGCACAGATAACATTGAAAAAGTCAGTGCAGACAATGGATACGAAACAGGCAAGTCTCTCTGGGCTGATGAGGCCATGTTGTCCTTTCTACTACCCAGAGAGTTGGGTGTCTTTAGACCCAGGTTCATGTTCAGTAGCCTATCAAGTTCCTAGTCTCCCAAATAGGGTGTGTGGTCACAGCAGACCAGCCTCCCAGGCCCCTCCCCCGCCATACTGGAGGAGGTAGGGGGTTCCAAGGTGTATTTCCAGAATCCACACAAACAAAGCAAAAATACCATTTCCAGTTTTATGTTGTGTTTTGGCCCTGGTTTGGTGCTGATGCCTCGAAGGTCACGCCAAGGTTTGTTTTTAGTATCACACAGGAGAAAAACACAGAGTGGAAAACAGAGGTCCTTCTCTTTCATTTCAGGCCAACAATACAAATCCTTTTTCTTTCAGAGTTTCTTGTGATTTCTTTTTATGATTTTTTTTATCTCCTTAACTGTCAGTGCTAAATAGCAGGTACTGAGTTACGGGCCGGGGTGTGTTCGTTCGATGTTCCTCCCTTCCTGCCATATGTGCACATTCTTTCTCGTTTGTACTTAAAATGTTTTAGTTTTTTTCATTCAGTGAATTTTTAAGAAATTTCAGCTGAAAGAAAACAGACCATCATTCTTAATAATAATAGTAATAATTAATTGTCTTTAAAAAACAAAGGCAAGAAAGTGTCGCTGCGCATTTGTTAGTTGTTGCCTGTGAGGTGGCAGGAGTGAAGCTGAGCGAGAAGAGCAGAGCGCCTCCTACAGGAGAGCCTGAGAGATCCACAGCAAGGTGCCTGTGGGTCACAGAGCTCACTCTCTGGAAGTGTCAGACCCTACTCCCACAGACAGGCGGCGCCACTGGCGGATTGCCCACTAGTTCCATTGGTCTCCCTCGTCTCGCTATTTTGGCATTGTTGTTATTTCACACGGTATAGCTTGCTGAGGGTTGACATATAGCTGCAGTTTGTGAGTTCCTATACAAGAGACACAAATTGGGATGGGGTTGGGAAACAGCACACCAGAATAAAATGGCCAATAGTTATTGTTGGTTTGTGTGGCCCATTGTTACTTCTGCAAGTCACTGACGTTTGGCGTGTCAAAGGAAAGCAGTTCATAATTCTGGGTGAACCATTTCCTTTCCCAAGTTGCTCCATAGTTTAAATGTACAGAAAAGAAACATTGGAGTGTAAATGGGTCGTAACTGGATTAGCGGATTGGTTTGGCAGTGTGTGAGTTCCCAACCCTGATTGGACAAGGCATGGCTAATCGGATGACACGATGAAAGAGAATTGGTTGTAGACTGTTGAGTAGAAGTGTGAATCATGGAAGTGTGAATAAAAAAACAAGCTGCTCCTCGACTCTTTCACTCCGTCACTCCATCACTCCACCCGTCCTCGCCGACCAGCCGTCTGTCTGGAGTCGTGGCGTCCGTCTATCCAGCGTGTCATCTCCCATAGTGCCTTGCTCCTGGTGTCAGGTCTTAGGTGGGTCTCTGAGGGCAGGGGCAGCCTCTGGATGGTGAGAGCCGAAGCTGCTGTGTAGTTCGTCTTCCATCCGGCTTACTTATTCTCTCCTTCTATCTCTCCTTCTCCCTCTCTTCTTCCTCGCTCTCCTCCTCTCGCTCCCTTAGATGTGCCTCTTCATGTGCAGGGCCAAGTGGTCTGACCTGGAGAAACACCTGGAGAGAAGGAATAAAAGAGAGGTTGTCAAAATCTACTCAATAACAGTTGGCATGTTAAATGCATGTCATGTGCAACCAGAGGACAAAAAACTCTAGACCACCTTTACTCCACATACAGAGACTCATACCAAGCTCTCCCTCGCCCTCCATTTGGCAAATCTGACCATAACTCTATCCTCCTGGTTCCTGCTTACAAGCAAAAACTAAAGCAAGAAGAACCAGTGACTCACTCAATAAGGAAGTGGTCATATGACACAGATGCTAAGCTAAGACTGTTTTGCTTGCACAGACTGGAATATGTTCTGGGATTCTTCTGATGGCATTGAGGAGTATATCTCATCAGTCACTGGCTTCATCAATAAGTGCATCGATGATGTCGTCCCCATAGTGACCATATGTACACACCCCAACCAGAAACCATGGACTACAGGCAACATCCGCACTGAGCTAAAGGGTAGAGCTGCTGCTTTCAAGGAGCTGGACTCTAACCCGGATGCTTATAAGAAATCCTGCTATACCTTCCTGACGAACCATCAAACAGGCAAAGCGTCCATTCAGGACTAAGATCGAATCGTACTACACTGGGTCCGATGCTCGTCGGATGTGGCAGGTCTTGCAAACTATTACGGACTACAAAGGGAAGAACAGCAATGAGCTGCCCAGTGACATGAGTCTACCAGATGAGCTAAATAACTTCTATGCTCAATTCGAGGCAAGCAACATTGAAGCATGCATGAGAGCATCAGCTGCTCCGGACGACTGTGTGATCACTCTCTCAGTAACCAATGTGAGTAAGACCTTTAAACAGGTCAACATTCACAAGGCCGCAGGGCGTGTACTCCGAGCATGCGCTGACCAACTGGTAAGTCTCTTCACTGACATTTTCAACATGTCCCTGACTGATTCTGTAATACCTACATGTTCCAAGCAGACTACCATAGTCCCTGTGCCCAAGAACACAAAGGTAATCTGCCTAAATGACTACCAACCCGTGCACTCACATCTATAGCCATGAAGTGCTTTGAAAGGCTGGTCATGGCTCACATCAACACCATTATCCCAGAAACCCTAGACCCACTCCAATTTACATACTGCCCCAACAGATCCACAGATGATGCCATCTCTGTTGCACTCCACACTGCCCTTTCCCACCTGGACAAAAGGAACACCTATGTGAGAATGCTATTCATTTACCCAAATTCCTTGGTGTCCACATCACCAACAAACTAACATGGTCCAAACACACCAAGACAGTCATGAAGAGGGCACAACGAAGCTTATTCCCGCTCAGGAGACTGAAAAGATTTACCATGGGTCCTCAGATCCTCAAAAGGTTCTACAGCTGCACCATCGAGAGCATCCTGACCGGTTGCATCACAGCCTGATATGGTAACTGCTCGGCCTCCGACGGCAATGCGCTACAGAGGGTAGTGTGTACGGCCCAGTACAAGGGGCCAAGCTTCCTGCCATCCAGGACCTCTATACCAGGTGGTGTCAAAGGAAGGCCCAGTACAAGGGGCCAAGCCTCCTGCCATCCAGGACATCTATACCAGGTGGTGTCAGAGGAAGGCCCAAAAAATGTCAAAAGACTCCAGCCACCCTAGTCATAGACTGTTCTCTCTGCTACCGCACGGCAAGTGGTACCGGAACACAAAGTCTAGGTCCAAAAGGCTTCTTAACAGCTTCTACTCCCAAGCCATAAGACTCCTGAACAGCTAATCAAATGGCTACCCGGACTATTTGCATTATCCCCCACCCCCATTTTTACGCTGCTACTCTCTGTTTATTATCCATGCATGGTCGCGTTTACCTCTACCTACATGTACATATTACCTCAATTACCTCGACTAATCTGTGACACCGCACATTGACTCTGTACCGGTACCCCCTGTATATAGCCTCGCTACTGTTATTTTATTGTTGCTCTTTCATTTTTTCTTATTTTTCTATTTGTCTCATTTTATTTTAAATGTTTTAATTACGTTTTTTATTTATTTTTTACTTCAGTTTATTTTAGTAAATACTTTCTTAACACTTTTGTTCTTAAAACTGCATTGTGGGTTAAGCATTGTGGGTTAAGCATTGTGGGTTAAGCATTGTGGGTTAAGCATTGTGGGTTAAGCGCTTTCACTGTAAGGTCTGCACCTGTTGTATTCGGCACACGTGACAAATCAAATTTGATTTGATTTTGATCAATAGACAGTAGGTACAAATGGTTACGCATTCAGAAAGGTAGTCGGGAAGCATGACTGATCTGTGCCTTTAGCTAGATGGATGCCCAGATTTGAAACAGTACAGGACATCCAGATGTTGGCTGGAGAACTGTTGAGGTTGGAATGGACACTCCGATAATCTCTGTAGAAATCAGTGATATGTTACCATGCTAGAACAGACTGTGCTCTCCTGCTGCTGATCCGAAATGACAAACCCTTGCAGAGGTATATATGAAACAGAAAGAAATGTGTATAATAATCTGTGTTTAGTGATTCTAGATCAGCAGCTAGTGTGTGTGTGAGAAAACAAGGCTCTGTGTAAAACGGACAGAGTGAGGACCAGACACACAATGACAGAAAAACAACATTTGTCCCTTAAAAATAACAAATAATAAATGACATCTCACTTCATTTTTCTCACATTAGCGACTGAACGTTATAAAATGAGGACATGCCAAATCAGCAACCGGATTGCTCCTTCTCTTTAGTTTATTAAAGAGCATGAGTGATAATTCTCCAAAACGCAGCCGCAAATCAAGATCCCTGACTTATGCAGTTCTGCGACTTACACCACAGCTAGAGGTGAAATACTATCGCAGAAAGCCAAGCCCTTATTAGTTATGCAGCGTTTGAGTCATGGCAGAAGAGGAGGGTGGAGGGAGCAACGGCCCGTAGGCCTGTTTCGGTACTAATCCATTCAACTCACTGGTTACTGCTACTGTTGAGGGTGATACATAACAGCAGACAGGGAGAATATACGCCACATGTCCTTTAAGGGTCGATTATCGTATTACACTCATGCAAAGCAATAAAATGAATCACAACAGATGTGAATAAAGCAAGCTGGAAAACAAAATGTGGGAGAGTGAACTGAGGAATGAAAAATTCAATTTGCCGACGGCTGTATCCATAATTAATTTGTCCACAGACAGCTCTACAATGTAAATCCAAAGGAGGTGTCTCTCTCTCTCCAGACATAACTAAGACTAGGACATGTTATTTCTCCAGCTAGCCGTGGTGTATACAGGTGGTGGAAGAACACAACACAAGATTTGGTTATGAAAGAGAAAGCTGCACTTCAGTCCTCCTCTCTCTCTCGCTTTCTGTCCACCTCATCTATACCTTTCCATCAACCATTATAAGTGACACTTTGGGATCATAGGGCAGACCAGACGCAGGTTGCAATTCAAGACTTCTGGCAAAATCTCTTTCATTCCCTGTCTTCTCTTTTTCAACATCTCTCTCTCCTTCCCTCACAACTTCCTGTATTAGCTCTCGCTTCTTCCCTTTCAACCGTCTATGTTGTACCTGTCTAGTCTATGTGTGTGTCTGCTAGAGAGTGCCAGTGGGGGCTGAGTAAGTTCCACTGGACAGATGGCCGTCCGAGTCACTGTCAGGGGCCGCCACACCAGCTGGTACGCCCCTGTCTCCCCCCTGCCGTACCCCTCCGCCCCTCTCCCCCTCTGCCTCGCCCTGCAGGGGGTCCCAGCTTGATTAGGCAGGATTAATGACGTGCCTGTCTGTGAGTGTGTGCGCACATGATCATGTGTGTATGTGTGTGTGTGTGTGTGTGTGTGTGTGTGTGTGTGTGTGTGTGTGTGTGTGTGTGTGTCAGAAAGGCTCAGAGAGAGGCTGAGAGCTCAACACACTGACTGTATTTACTGTTAAACTTCCTCCCATTCTGATGGTAATGTGGTAACACAGCAGTGAGTTCCTCCTGGCCCATCTACTGTAGCCAGGCATTCCCTAAGGCGCCTGAACAGGCTGCCTCACAGAGGGGAGATCAACGTGCCTGTTTGATGGTCGCGTCACTCACAAAACGCTTCAAAGGCCTAGCAGAAGACTGGGTTGAGTTAACCTCTGTGTCAGTCTGCGTCACAAACGGTGCCCTATTGCCTTTGTAGTGCACTCCTTTTGACCAGGGCCCATGGGGCTCTAGGCCAAAGTAGTGCACTATGGAGGGGATAGGGTGCCATTTGGGACTCAACCCCAGTCTACAGTTTGAATAAAACTGTTGACGACGACAGAAGAGAGGGACAGATACTTAATGCATTATCGTCCATATTTATCTTATTCTGTGTCAGAGAACAATGTAAATAAGGAAATCATTTGGATGGGCTTTTAAGACGCGCTGATGGTTCAGCCTCAAACACTGGATGTGTCCAAAATGACACCATATTTCCTATAACGTGCACTAGTTTTGACCAGAGTCCTATGGGCCCAGATCAAAAGTAATGTACTATATTGGGAATAGGGTGCCATTTGGGATGCATCCACTGTCATCTCATTCACACTCAATGTGTTGGCAGCCATTTTACAGCAGAGTCTCAGTGTGTGTGTGTGAAATACTACTAAGACATAATCAGCAGATGAGTTATAGGTATTGATCCAGCCAGCACCCCTACTGGTGTTCTTTATCACACACACACACACACACACACACACACACACACACACACACACACACACACACACACACACACACACACACACACACACACACACACACACACACACACACACACACACACACACACACACACACACACACACACACACACACACACACACACACACACACTGCAGTGCTGCTCCTTGCATTTCCTTCCTTCCCTGCTTTAATTTATGTCTCTTCATTTCTGTGCCAGAGCTGTGTGTGTGGGAGTATTTGTGCGTGTGTGTGAATATACAGTGTGTGTGTGTGTGTGTGTGTGTGTGTGCCAGCAGAACATGCATAATACACTCCAGTAAGATTAGTTGACTCCAGCAGTGTTCTGGAAGGGGTTAGGTTTAAAACCCAAACTAGAGGAACCAGGAGGGTCCAATTAGAGTCCCCTTGGGTCCGAGGAAGCACGTTTGAGTGTGTGTGTGTATGTGTGTGTTTGCAGTGGGCGTGTGTGTGTGAGAGAGAGAGTGAATGTTTGTGTGTGTGTGAACTGGTTGCCTGCCTGAATGGCTGGCTTAGCTCACATCCAAGAGGCTGGAGGCTGTGTGTGTCTAAAGTAGGCCTGGCATCTGGACCTGTCAATTATCCTAACAATAGCAGGCCCGATCCAAATAGCCCCATTGTTAGCCAATAGCCAGGATACATTCTGGTAATGAGTGTTGGAACACAGATTTGATGATGCACTCCCCCTGGTTAGTCAGTGTTGTGGGCTTGATTGGGGCTGTGGGGCATTATGCACAGTGGCTATGGCTGGTCTTGGATCAGTGTTTAGGCTTATAGTGGGGTGGATTTGGGGAGTGTGCGTGTGTATGTGTGTGTGTGTGTGTGTGTGTGGAGGAGGAGGAGGAGGAGGAAGGGAGGTGGTGGGCTTTGTAAAGCAGTCCCCTTCTGCAGGGGGATTGCAGCTTGCATGTGGAAAAACAGGGGTATCTGTCCCAAATAGCACCCTATTCCCTGTACAGTGCACCACTTTTGACTAGGGCTCTGGTCAAAAGTAGTGCACTAAAAAGGAATAGGGTGTCATTTGGGATTCAGACAGGGTGACGGCTTCCCGCTATTGTCACCTGACAGCTTATCACTCAGAGCTCCACGCTAATATACATGTGCCCTCACACACACACACACACACACACACACACACACACACACACACACACACACACACACACACACACACACACACACACACACACACACACACACACACACACACACACATACATTGCTGTCTTCAGACAAAGGGGCTGCCTTTGTGTCTCCAGCAGGACAGAGGTCTGATAAGTGTCACATTGTGGTTGCTGTCTCTCTGTCTCTCTGTCTCTCTCTCTCAAGTTAATTTTTTACTCTATTACATAACCATCTCACTTTTAGAAGGCCACAATGTTAATTTGTGATTTGAATGTGAGTGCCATCAGCAGCCTGGCTGGGGCTAGGGGGAGCAGGGGAGAGCAGCTTGTGAGAATGGCCTATTCACAGTCGTCATTTGGTAATGGGCATCACAGGACTGGCCTGTGACTGAGTTATTCAGCAGAGACTGGAGCAGAGCCTGTGCTAACTGCTAGCTGCCAGGGAGGAGAGGAGAGCCCGTCTGTAGACTAGAGTGCTGCTATGCACATGATGAAGACAGAGAATGAGGGAGCGCTGCTACTGGGACTGGGGCTGTCCAAGGGGACATTACAGTAATGACTTTCATTTATGTAGCTAGTTTTTTTCTCCAACTCAAAGTACTTTGCATTCTATGGGAGTAATTCATCTCATCTCTCCTTCCAACATCAATACTGTTCAATGTGAGAGATCGTTTGTTTGAACATACACGAGTGCATGTGATGGATCGTGCGAGAGCCACGTTGTCATATCTTCTCTACTGGGTCAGTGACGTGTGTGCTTGTGTGTGTATGTAATGGATGTGGTACTTACCTGTCGCAGTGGGTACACTTGAAGGGCTTGGCCCCGGTGTGTTTGCGGTAGTGCCTCGTCAGCTCGTCGCTCCGGGCGAAACGCCACTCACAGCCCTCCCAGGAGCACTTGTACGGTTTCTCACCTGACAAGACAGACAGACAGAGGTGGGGGGGGGATGATTACTTTTGCAGTTACATTGACTTTCTGTTTTTGTGGTAGCAATAGTGGATACCATTAAGTTGCTCTTATACAACACCTGTGTAGTTATACTGTAATGGAACATAATTGTGCAGTTGTCTAAATGACATGTAGGCTACTGATAAGTAAAGGGGTGTTGTCTGTATGATTGACACACCTGAGTGTGCTACATCATCACCCGTGTGAGATGAGATTCTCCCAACTCATTTGCTGGTGTTACCCAGTGTGCGATCCTACTAACTAGTTAATGTACCTGTGTTACCCAACCCAGGACTACACACCAAGGGTTTTGCATCAACCAATCATAGACTCCCAGAGCTCGCTAAACAAATTCTTTCAGAGATGCCGTGTTAATTCATAATCCTAAAACTAAAATCACCCAGAAAAATTAAACAGTTTTCTCCCCTCCCCTCCCCGCCCACGCCTCTCCTCTTCCCCCTTGGACCCCCTGTGGAGAGATCTGAAATTCAAATGAAGTTTCTCTCCAGTTGAACAGATGGGAGAGGGAGATATCTATTGTTCACAAGCTGTAGTTTTATCTCCCTGATAGAAAGGCCCTCCGGCAGGGGGTTCTTTTACTTTTTGGGATGGGAAAGGGGGGGTGTAGCGGGTTGCGGGAGGGTGGGTGCCCGTACCCTGAGGACCAGGTTGTGTTCGGATGGGCCTGGACCTGGCTGGTGGAAGGTGGGAGGGCGCTGAATCCGGGGAGGGTTTTGGGGTGGGTAGAGGGGGAACCACACGCCCCGGTGCTGCCGAGCGCTGCTGCCGAGCGCTGCTGCTCTGGTTGATTCAGATCTGGGAGTGGTAACGATAATTAGGGTCTTAATGGGAAGTAATACCGTACTTCCAGTCAGCCAGCTGCGACCGTCTTTCCATATCACCGTGTCCACCAATCTTCCTAACTAGACTAAAGTACCATTAGAGTGAAATCTAAGCGTCTCAAACAGTACAGCAGCAGTACGTCCAAATCACAGGCGACAGTGGAAGACAGAGGGTGCAGAGGGTGAGGATAACGGACGGTACCCGTAGGGTCAGAGAGGCTGTGCGTGGAGGGGTGAATGATGGGGATGGTACTCCACAGGACTTGTTGATTCAAGTAATTTATTCTGCTACAAAAAACCTGCTACAAGAAGTGTTGATTAGCAGAAGAATATCAGTGATTTCATTGGCAAAAGTATATTGGAGGTGACCCCAGCAGTAGACGGTAAAGGATGACGTGGTTTTGTTTGACATAATCTCAGTGCGATGTGGAATCTGCGGAGACCACGGTGATGCAACGGAAAGTAAAGGATGACGTGGCGGAGGAGGAGAGGACTGAGTGATGTGAGATGATGCAACGCACCTCCCCTCATCTCCTCGATTTCACCCCTTCATCCCCCCACTCCCCCCATCGTCCATGTTGTAAGATGAGAGGGAAGAGAAAAGGCAAATGGTCTGTGAATGATACCTCGAATCCCGGTTTATTTCACATGAGCTTTTCTTATTCTGTTTTCTTTTTCTTATTTGATCCATTGTCTGTGGTGAGATTGTGGTAGTGTGACAGATTGCAGGGCAGAAACACCTCAGGATCACTTGCTGTGCTTTTCTTTCCGTGTTTTGAATATTATTCAAATCAGCAGAGGGCATTTTGGGTACTGTATAATGACCCAGTACTGGCTGCTGTTAGAGAGAGAGTGTGCATCCGGAATGGCACCCTATTCCCTATATATTGTATACTTTTGATCAGAGCCCTATGCGTAGTGCACTATATAGGGAAAAGGGTGCTATTTCGGAGATAGCCAGGGAGAAGGCAACACCTCAGCACTGTATCAGCAAACACCACTTTACAGCCAGATTCCACTCAACACACTCCATATAACACTCTTCTACCTCTGGGGTGAACACATGAATGCAACACATTCTGAACATCTGTCTGCCTTTGCCCCTTGATACACTCATAAACATTTTGCCAAAAGACCTGAGGCTTTTTATTTGCTCATTCTCCCCCACTGTGTAAAACCTGTAGCAGATGACATCCCTAGACAGTGTTGCCTTGTCATGAGAGCCTGTTAGGCAGGCAGACAGACAGGCAGGGATGAAGGCAGGCAGGCAGACAGGGAGGCAGGCAGGGAGGCAGACAGTCAGGCAGGGATGGAGGCAGGCAGGCTGGCTTCAAGGACCACTCAGTCATTTTGGAGTCTTGAGGCCACAGGTGCAAGACAGCAAACATTTCACACCCCTTCCTCAGTAATTGGCCAAAGCTCCCCCTCCTCTCCACTACCATCAGCTCCTCCTCTTTGCATTAACCCCCCTCCCTATACCTCCCTCCCCTCTCCAGACTTGACAGAATGAAGCAGGGTCGGCTTGGACCCACCATCACGACAACTACGCCAGCCAATTATAACTTGCCGAGGCGAGGATGCATGATGGAGTCGCCTAGCAACCGGCCGAGAGAGAGAGAGTTTGTGTGAGAGAGACAGAAAGAGAGTGAGTAAGACAGAGAGAGAGAGAGTTTGTGTGAGAGACAGAAAGAGAGAGAGTAAGACAGAGAGAGAGAGAGAGTTTGTGTGAGAGAGACAGAAAGAGAGCGAGTAAGACAGAGAGAGAGAGAGAGAGAGAGTTTGTGTGAGAGAGACAGAAAGAGAGAGAGTAAGACAGAGAGAGAGAGAGCTTGTGTGAGAGAGACAGAAAGAGAGCGAGTAAGACAGATAGGGAGAGAGGCGTGCAGCCGCCTGAATCCGCCAGTCATGGACACTCAGCGCCACCAGCCAATTATGGCTCTGCTCTGGATGAGTGTAATACAGTTGCCAGGCAACCCAAACCCCAAAAAAGGGAGCAGGTTGGGGTGGGTGGTAGCTTTTTTGGGGGGTGGGGGAGAGTGTATTTGGGGGTTGGGTGGTGTTAGGGGCAGGGGTAGTTGGAATGGGCAGCACTGTGTTAAAACAGGCTGAGACTGATACCAGGAGCTGCAAATAATCAGCCATTTACAAACTCTCCTCTCGCCTGTTCTGATATGGTCTCCTAGCAACGCACCCCCCCACCTCATCACCCACCTCTCCCTCCCATCAGCATCACAGGTGCCTGTGTGCTGCAGTTAATTACATTTCCTTAGCCAACTGGAGATAGAGTGTAGAGCCTATTATGATCTCTCAGCTGAAGTTACAGCAGACAGACAAACAGACTGACTCAGACAATTATGGCCCATTTCACATTTCCTAGAGTTCCATCCATGCAGCAGCTCCCGTCTCCCTAAAACAAAGAATCCATTCCATTCCCAACACCAGAGGATTGAAGATAGGAAAATAGTGGGTGGGTTTCTGTTCTGACTGCTCACATTCTAGAACAATGTTCAACCTATAGAATTAGAATCACTAGAATGAACATTCGTTTTAGTCATTCTAATTCTATAGTTATTCTAGTCATTCTAATTCTATGGTTATTAAACCTCAGTGAAAGGCTGTGTATTTCCTTACCAACTGTTATTGATGGGGCCATCCAGGAGCATGTCATCCTCATGAAGCAAGGGCCCCCCTTAAATCCTGCACTAATCTTAATCTCCCTCCCTGTGTGTCACTGATGTATGGACATAATAACCAAAACAGAAGGATTAGGCTAATTACTGTACTGTGCTGCTCTTGTCTTGTAATGAACATATCGGGGCTGGGGCTACACAGCAGCATGCTGCAGCATGTCTTAAGGGTGTTGTTTTCTCTTCTACCCTTCTCTTTTTCCCCCCTTACCCTCCTCTCATTTTTTGGGTGTGGGAGGAGGAGGGGGCGAATGAATGGCTTGCATCAGCTCGCTGGTGATTAGCATCGCTAGCGCTCTAGTGGCAGCGGTGAAACCTGCCGAGTCAACAGCAGGCCTCAGGAAAGGATTAGCGTCGCTAACACTGATGCTAACGCTACGGCTAGCGCTAACCTGATGCCAACACTTCTCTCTCTCTCTCTCTCTCTCTCTCTCTCTCTCTCTCTCTCCGAGGTTCACTGGGAGGCCAGTGGTGGTGAGATACTCCAGGCTGCAGTAGACATGGCTGAATTAGCCATTTAGACCTGTCAGTCTATCAATCCATTGGCAATTACCGTACCACTCCCACCGCTAGCAGCTTGTGGACGGAGAGACTGGACTGCTTTCAGTAAGAGACTCAGAGTCACTGAGGTGAATTAGAGAGAGAGAGAGAGAGAGAGAGGCTGCACTGCAGAGCTAAGACCTATGTATTTTTAGCCCGTTGGAAGGATCTCACAGGGGGATATAGAGCGATAGATCAAGACTGCTTCTGTGTTTCTACTTCACCACACTGGATTGCAATCCTTGCACTCACACATATCAAGCTGAGCACTTATACTGAAAAAGAAGATGTTTTCAGGCAGAGTTTAAACCTAAACCTATATTCTCCCAGGGTCTTGTAATTGTAGATGCATGGTCCTTGGTCAGGTTAGACAGTGTGTTTTCAAGCAGTGTGTTTAGTGCATGACCTGGCCTTATTGGCTGTGTAACCTTGTAATCTCCACCCAGCCGCCTCTCAGAGCCTGAGAGTTCCTCTCTAGGTTTCTTCCTAGGTTCCAGCCTTTCTAGGGAGTTTTTACTAGCCACCGCGTTTCTACATCTGCATTGCTTGCTGTTTGGGGTTTTAGGCTGGGTTTCTGTTTAAGCACTTTGTGACAACTGCTGATGTAAAAAGGGCTTCAGAAATACAGTTGATTGATTGCATGGTGCATGATGCATGGCCCATAGTTATGGTCAGGCCTAGGTTCTGTCTTACCTGTGTGTGTCCTCTGGTGTGCCTTCAGGTGGGAACTCTTGGTGTAAACCTTCCTGCAGCCGTTGAACTGACAGCGATGGACCCTCTTCTTGTTCTCTGGGATATCTCCCCCCAGCGACCCAGCCCCCTGCTCGCTGTCACTGTGCCCCCCCCTGCTGGGCGGCGAGGGTAGAGTGGAGTGTGTGGCCACCAGCTTGGCCGCATTCAGACCAACCTTCTTGGCCACCAGTTTGAGAGTGAGCGTGCCGTCGGCCGTGGCGGTGAGCGTCTGCATGGGCTTGACCAGGTGGCGGCCCAGCTCAGGCGAGGAGGGTGGTGTGAGGGAGGTGACGGCACTCAGCTGAGCAGCGTTGACCCCGTTGACCCCCTCCTTGGTGGTCTTCGCTCCAGACTCTTTTCCCGAGGCCTTGGTGTTGTGGGGCTGTGGGGCCTGTAGCACCTTGGGAAGGGAGACGAGGAGGGGAGGGGGCTGGGCTGGTCGGGGAGGCTGGGGAGGAGGGGGTCTAGGGGGTCCATCAGGTCCTCATCACTGTCAGCACCCTGCATGAAGGTGGGCGTCAGGAGACAGTCGAGCTCCTCGTCAAACAGCTCTGATAGACGCTTGGGCTCTGTCTGCAGGTACCGCTCCAACTCCAGACACGTCTGTAAGGGTGAGAGAGACACGGTCAGAAACAGGAACAGTACAGGAGAGAACACTCATCCCTAATCTACACATGTTATTCAGAGACGCTTGGGCTCTGTCTGCAGGTACCGCTCCAACTCCAGACACTCAGTCAGAGACAGGGACACACGGTCGGAACGGGCACAACAGCCCCACCACACTCATCTCTAATCAATACATACTGTTTCAGACCTCATACAAAAGTACCGATTTGATTAGCCTCACATGAAACAACTGATCATATCAACCATATACACTCTTAGAAAAAAGGGTTCCAAAATGGTTCCCAAAAGGATAACCCTTTTTGGTTCTAGATAGCATCTATTTTTTCTAAGAGTGTATGATAACCAGTCAGTGATTCAGCAGAAATCAAAGACTCTGACACAGCCACACACTCTATATCATAAAACCACTGACTAGATACATATCCAGCTCTGCTAATCTAACCACCATCACACATCATCATAATCTGAGCATCCTATCATCCCCTCTACCCAGTATGGTCCAGTGGTCCAGCCTCTCCAGTGTTGACCATGTCACCGGCTCCTAGCTGAGCCCAGAGAGGGGGATTATTCTCTGATTGAACTGTGCTGGCCTTACTCTTTCCCTCCACTCAGCTTTACAAGGGAGAGAAATTAACCAGCCATGGAATTTTTATCATGAGAAAGAGGAAGGGCGGGAAGGGAGGGGGATACATGCAGAGAGAGAGGGAGAGATATAGGGATACATGCAGAGAGAGAGAGAGGGAGAGGGAGAGATATAGGGATATATGCAGAGAGAGAGAGGGAGAGATATAGGGATACATGCAGAGAGAGAGAGAGGGAGAGGGAGAGATATAGGGATATGTGCAGAGAGAGAGGGAGAGAGAGAGGGAGAGATATAGGGATACATGCAGAGAGAGAGGGAGAGAGAGAGGGAGAGATATAGGGATATGTGCAGAGAGAGAGGGAGAGAGAGAGGGAGAGATATAGGGATATGTGCAGAGAGAGAGGGAGAGAGAGAGGGAGAGATATAGGGATACATGCAGAGAGAGAGGGAGAGAGAGAGGGAGAGATATAGGGATATGTGCAGAGAGAGAGGGAGAGAGAGAGGGAGAGATATAGGGATACATGCAGAGAGAGGGAGAGAGAGAGGGAGAGATATAGGGATATGTGCAGAGAGAGAGGGAGAGAGAGAGGGAGAGATATAGGGATACGTGCAGAGAGAGAGGGAGAGAGAGAGGGAGAGATATAGGGATATGTGCAGAGAGAGAGGGAGAGGGAGAGATATAGGGATATGTGCAGAGAGAGAGGGAGAGAGAGAGGGAGGGAGAGATATAGGGATATGTGCAGAGAGAGAGGGAGAGATATAGGGATATGTGCAGAGAGAGAGGGAGAGAGAGAGGGAGGGAGAGATATAGGGATATGTGCAGAGAGAGAGGGAGAGAGAGAGGGAGGGAGAGATATAGGGATATGTGCAGAGAGAGAGGGAGAGAGAGAGGGAGGGAGAGATATAGGGATATGTGCAGAGAGAGGGAGAGATATAGGGATATGTGCAGAGAGAGAGGGAGAGAGAGAGGGAGAGATATAGGGATATGTGCAGAGAGAGGGAGAGATATAGGGATATGTGCAGAGAGAGGGAGAGAGAGAGGGAGAGATATAGGGATATGTGCAGAGAGAGGGAGAGATATTTTGACATGTGCAGAGAGAGGGAGAGATATAGGGATATGTGCAGAGAGAGGGAGAGATATAGGGATATGTGCAGAGAGAGAGGGAGAGAGAGAGGGAGAGATATAGGGATATGTACAGAGAGAGGGAGAGATATAGGGATATGTGCAGAGAGAGAGGGAGAGAGAGAGGGAGAGATATAGGGATATGTGCAGAGAGAGAGGGAGAGAGAGAGGGAGAGATATTTTGACATGTGCAGAGAGAGAGGGAGAGAGAGAGGGAGAGATATAGGGATATGTGCAGAGAGAGAGGGAGAGAGAGAGGGAGATATATAGGGATATGTGCAGAGAGAGAGGGAGAGATATAGGGATATGTGCAGAGAGAGAGGGAGAGAGAGAGGGAGATATATAGGGATATGTGCAGAGAGAGAGGGAGAAAGAGAGGGAGATATATAGGGATACATGCAGAGAGAGAGGGAGAGATATAGGGATATGTGCAGAGAGAGGGAGAGATATAGGGATATGTGCAGAGAGAGAGGGAGAGAGAGAGGAGATATATAGGGATATGTGCAGAGAGAGAGGGAGAAAGAGAGGGAGATATATAGGGATACATGCAGAGAGAGAGGGAGAGAGAGAGGGAGAGATATAGGGATACATGCAGAGAGAGAGGGAGAGAGAGAGGGAGAGATATAGGGATATGTGCAGAGAGAGAGGGAGAGATATAGGGATATGTGCAGAGAGAGGGAGAGATATAGGGATATGTGCAGAGAGAGGGTTAGAGAGAGAGGGAGAGATATAGGGATACATGCAGAGAGAGAGGGAGAGAGAGAGGGAGAGATATTTTGACATGTGCAGAGAGAGGGAGAGAGAGAGAGGGAGAGATATAGGGATATGTGCAGAGAGAGGGAGAGATATAGGGATATGTGCAGAGAGAGAGGGAGAGAGAGAGGGAGAGATATTTTCACATGTGCAGAGAGAGGGAGAGATATAGGGATATGTGCAGAGAGAGGGAGAGATATAGGGATATGTGCAGAGAGAGGGAGAGATATAGGGATATGTGCAGAGAGAGGGAGAGATATAGGGATATGTGCAGAGAGAGGGAGAGATATAGGGATATGTGCAGAGAGAGGGAGAGATATAGGGATATGTGCAGAGAGAGGGAGAGATATAGGGATATGTGCAGAGAGAGGGAGAGATATAGGGATATGTGCAGAGAGAGGGAGAGATATAGGGATATGTGCAGAGAGAGGGAGAGATATAGGGATATGTGCAGAGAGAGGGAGAGATATAGGGATATGTGCATAGAGAGGGAGAGATATAGGGATATGTGCAGAGAGAGGGAGAGATATAGGGATATGTGCAGAGAGAGGGAGAGATATAGGGATATGTGCAGAGAGAGAGGGAGAGAGAGAGGGAGAGATATAGGGATATGTGCAGAGAGAGAGGGAGAGAGAGAGGGAGAGATATAGGGATACATACAGAGAGAGGGAGAGAGAGAGGGAGAGATATAGGGATATGTGCAGAGAGAGGGAGAGATATAGGGATATGTGCAGAGAGAGAGGGAGAGAGAGAGGGAGAGATATAGGGGATACATGCAGAGAGAGAGGGAGAGAGAGAGGGAGAGATATAGGGATATGTGCAGAGAGAGAGGGAGAGCGAGAGGGAGAGATATAGGGATATGTGCAGAGAGAGGGAGAGATATAGGGATACATGCAGCGAGAGGGAGAGAGAGAGGGAGAGATATAGGGATATGTGCAGAGAGAGGGAGAGAGAGAGGGAGAGATATAGGGATATGTGCAGAGAGAGAGGGAGAGAGAGAGGGAGAGATATAGGGATATGTGCAGAGAGAGAGGGAGAGAGAGAGGGAGAGATATAGGGATACATACAGAGAGAGAGGGAGAGAGAGAGGGAGAGATATAGGGATATGTGCAGAGAGAGAGGGAGAGATATAGGGATATGTGCAGAGAGAGAGGGAGAGAGAGAGGGAGAGATATAGGGATATGTGCAGAGAGAGAGGGAGAGCGAGAGGGAGAGATATAGGGATATGTGCAGAGAGAGGGAGAGATATAGGGATACATGCAGCGAGAGGGAGAGAGAGAGGGAGAGATATAGGGATATGTGCAGAGAGAGGGAGAGAGAGAGGGAGAGATATAGGGATATGTGCAGAGAGAGAGGGAGAGAGAGAGGGAGAGATATAGGGATATGTGCAGAGAGAGAGGGAGAGAGAGAGGGAGAGATATAGGGATACATACAGAGAGAGAGGGAGAGAGAGAGGGAGAGATATAGGGATATGTGCAGAGAGAGAGGGAGAGATATAGGGATATGTGCAGAGAGAGAGGGAGAGAGAGAGGGAGAGATATAGGGATATGTGCAGAGAGAGAGGGAGAGCGAGAGGGAGAGATATAGGGATATGTGCAGAGAGAGGGAGAGATATAGGGATACATGCAGCGAGAGGGAGAGAGAGAGGGAGAGATATAGGGATATGTGCAGAGAGAGGGAGAGAGAGAGGGAGAGATATAGGGATATGTGCAGAGAGAGGGAGAGAGAGAGGGAGAGATATAGGGATACATGCAGAGAGAGGGAGAAAGAGAGGGAGAGATATAGGGATACATGCAGAGAGAGAGGGAGAGAGAGAGGGAGAGATATAGGGATACATGCAGAGAGAGAGGGAGAGAGAGAGGGATAGATATAGGGATATGTGCAGAGAGAGGGTTAGAGAGAGAGGGAGAGATATAGGGATACAGGTATGTGCAGAGAGGACACAGTATACCAAACACTCAGCAGAAAGGTTGTTCTTTTTAGGCTGTTCCCTCACCTCTCTCTTAAACCATACCCTACCAGAAAATGTCATCTTTAAAACACACACACACACACACACAATCACTCTCTCTATCTCTCTTGTGTTTCTTTTCTGCTAGGGCTTCATTAGAATGAGCAATGCCTTGCCATGAGGGGAATAAAGAGAAAGAGAGAGAGAGAGAGAGAGAGAGAGAGAGAGAAGAGCACGGCTCACTAACTGTGCTGAGTGCACATTCTTCATACTGGTTCTACAATACTGTTGTGCAGTCACAGTGGTCAGTTTAGATATTAGATTGTTCCGTTTGGCATGTCACAGCTAAAACACTTGGGCAGAGGGAGAGGGGAGCAGAGCACCGGAATGGAGTCAAACCTTCCAGCACTTTAATCCGTGTCATCAGTGCAAATTATAGCTGCCTTACCTATTATCTTAACTACAGAAACACTGTGACACGATGTATCTAAAGGCGTGCAGCACTTGTAGGCTGCTCTGTTCCCCTGTGTTTATAGTCAGGCCCCCCCTCCACTGTGACATATTTTTGTTGGGCATCTGATAAGCTTTGCTTTGCTAGTTTTACTTCTGTTTTAAAAGAATGTCTTCTTTTTTTCATTTGCGTATGAGCATATATCAAAGAGATTTCCTCGGGGGTATGAATGTTTCAAACTCATTTAGTCTGATAAGCATTGTGTAGATATAGTGCGACGACGCACTAAAAAAGTCCTTTGTTATTAACGCTGCCTAACAGTGGTGCTAAGACAAGGCTTTGGGCCATTCCTTTGACCAGCTCCTTGCTATGATTTGTGAACACTTTTATTCTTTCTTGGTAATTCTAGTGTAATACAATCTGCAGTCAAGCATGGCCAAGGAGGCCCATTGTATTTATTGTATTTTAATTGGATCAATCATCACTAATGCATGGTAAAAGCAACACTGCAGGTAGGCCTAGCCATGGCCCTGCTTGCCAAATGACCATTGAGTCCGTTGGAATAGCTCTTTAAACATTGTGCTGCCTTCTGAGTACATATTATCCTCAACTGTGACTAGGCCCACAGTATGGTCAGTGGCACACACCTCAGGGGCTGGACAGGGGGAGGTGATATCACACGCCAGTAGGCGTGTCCAGTAGGAGAATACACTACCTATGACATTTCATGTATGACCTTTACGCTTTTTTCATATGCGATAGGAAAGGTAACACACACACATTCTGACACATATACACACACACATATACACACATATACACACACATATACACACACACACACACACACATACACACACATATACACACATATACACACACATATACACACACACACACACACACACATATACACACATATACACACGTATACACACATATACACACACACACACACACACACACACACACACACACACACACACACACACACACACACACACACACACACACACACACACATATACACACATATACACACATATACACACATACACACACACACACACACACACACACACACACACACACACACACACACACATATACACACATATACACACATATACACACATATACACACACACACACACACACACACACACACACACACACACACACACACCCTGCAGGGGGATAGATCAGTGCAGTGTGGGAGCATGCTGGCTCATGGCTTTGGCAGCTCGTGTGAGTAGAGGGGGCTCAGTCACCTCCATTCCCCAGTTCCGTCCCACAACATACGGATAAAGGTCATATCATACTGTACTGCTGCTCAAAGGACATTAAACCCTGCATGGCCACGTACTAAACCAGGCTGAGCATTCATAGCACTATACACTCCTTAAAAAAGGGTACCAAAAGGGTTCAAATCAAATAGAATCAAATTTATTTGTCACATACACATGGTTAGCAGATGTTAATGCGAGTGTAGCGAAATGCTTGTGCTTCTAGTTCCGACAATGCAGTAATACCCAATGAGTAATCTAACCTAACAATTCCAAAACTACTACTACTGCAGCTGTCCCAGATATAACCATTTTTGGTTCCAGATATGACCATTTTGGGTTCCCTGCAGAACCCTCTGTGGAAAGGGTTCTACATGGAACCCAAAATTGTTCTACTTGGAACCAAAAGGGTTCTACCTGGAATCAAAATGGTTCATCAAAGGGTTCTCCTATGGGAACAGCTGAATACCCCTTTTAGGTTCTAGATAGCACCTTTTTTTTCTTAAGAGTGTAAAAATGTATAGATCTAATATAATAAGATTCATATGGAAGTGGATCAATCATTATAAGACTGTTTATTGGGAGAATAAAGTGGGTGGTTAAGGATAGGCTATATTGTTGTAGAAATTGCTGAGAAGTATGCTAACTGTCTCTTTAGACTTCCAGTCATTGCTCTAACGCTAGTTAGCAATGGCTCCAGAAACTACCTTCAAACTGCACACAGAGACATCCTGCACGGAGAGGCTTAATTGCCAAAATGTCACACTATCCCTTTTAACAGTGACAATGTTATGTTAAGTAGGTGTGCCATGTTTTACAAGGCTCCATTAGTCACATACAGTATTCTCCGAAAACACCAGTCAGAGGAAATACAATGACCAGAGGTTGTGTGTGTGTGAGTAATCACCCCCTAAAAGATTAAGCTACCACCTAAAGCACATACAATACGATATAATACAGTACAATACAATACAATATAATACAATACACATAGAACAACAATATAGTTGGAGGTTTTATCTGGTCACACTGACATGGGGATGAATTGTTGTTAATAGTTAAATACACTACAGGAGAATAGAAGTGGTGGGAAAAGTACCCAATTGTCATACTTGAGTAAAAGTACACATACCTTAATAGAAAAGTGAGTCACCCAGTAAAATACTACTTGAGTAAAAGTATTTGGTTTTAAATATACTTAAGTATCAAAAGTAAGTGTAATTGCTAAAATGTACTTAAGTATCAAAAGTAAAAGTATAAATTATTTAAATTCCTTATATTAAGCAAAGCAGCTGGACACATTTCCTAGTTTTTTATTTTTTCACGGATAGCCAGGGGCACGCTTCAATTAGGACATAATTTACAAACGAAGCATGTGTTTAGTGAGTCCACCAGATAAGAGGCAGTAGGGATGACCAGGGATGTTCTCTTGATAAGTGTGTGAATTAGACAATTTTCCTGTCCTGCTAAGCATTCAAAATGTAACTAGCACTTTTGAGTGTCAGGGAAAATGTAAGGAGTAAAAAGTACATCATTCTCTTTAGGAATGTGGTGGAGTAAGAGTAAAAGTTGTCAAAAATATAAATAGTAAAGTAAAGTACAGATACTACAAAAAACTACTTAAGTAGTACTTGAAAGTATTTTTTACTTAAGTACTTTACACCACTGGAGAATAGCAGCGTGGGGACTACATTTTTCCTGTTAACATTAGTTTTATATGAAGCACCTGTTAAAAGTCTATTGAATGTGTAAGTAGGTCTATGTTTTCTCCCCTCTCACACTGTGACTGGGCCATAGCTCCCACAGCTACAGGAAAGACAGTTCTCCCTCTGTGAGCCTGGACTCCACCAGAGAGAGAGCCTTGATGCTAGGCTTAGATTTGTAAGCCGCTTTGGATAAAAGCATCTGCTAAATGGCATATATTATTGTGCGTGTGCGTGTGTGCATGCCACAATGTATGTGTGTCACAGTGTGTGTATCAAACTGTGTGTGTGTCCATCAATAATAGATGCTGAGCCGAAGGGGTTCACACCCAGCTAAGAGCCTCTGTCTGTCAGACAAAGAGACCAGAGAGGACCACAGCCATCGCTACATCTACAGCTAACTGTTATTACACCATCCAGCTGGACTCCAACTAGACACAAAGGGGAAATTATCAGCAGTCTGACCCAAATGGCACCCTATTCCCTTTATAAATCGTTCATTGGAAGACTATCCATAGGGCTCTGGTCAAAAGTAGCTCAGTATATAGGGAATAGGGTGCCATTTGGGACGCAACCCCAGCAATATCCGACTTGGTTACTCTCAATGTCTTGGCACCAGTGGCGTAACTTGTGGGCCCCCTGCCTTGTGGGGGCTGAGGGGGTGTGTGAGCTACACCAGAGCTTGGCACCCTGCTCAGGCATTATAAAGTCAGCACATCATCTAAACTAATGGCTTCATATGATCTCATTCCTGCATCTAGAAAAGTGTGTATTTATGTTCTCTCTCCCCTCCATTTTGGGGTTCAAATCTCTCTCATACAAATAGGTTTTAATTAAAGCTTTGGCTTTCATCTGATGCTGTTTGAAGCTCTATCTCTTGATGCTAAACTGATCTCTCTCCTCCGCTTTTCTCTCTCTCTCTCGCTCTCTATTCTCTCTCTCTCTATTCTCTGCTCTCCTCTCTCTCTCTCCTCTCGCTCTCTTTTCTCTCTTTCTTCTCTGCTCTCCCCTCTCCCTCTCTCCCCCTCTCTCTCTTCTCTCTCTCCCCTCTCCCTCTCTCCCCTCTCTCTCTTCTCTCTCCCTACACAGCATGCATTGATGAGTAATTAGCCACTCAAACGACCCAGCGAAGAGATACTCTTTATTCAGCTAATTTGCTGATGGGTAGCCTGTGTGTGTGTGTGTGTGTTTTCATCTGTGTATGTATAAGAGAGAGAGAGTGTGTGTGCAGAGACTGGTAGCCTACGTGCCAAGAGTTTTGATTTCACTGCAGAAAACCTCCTCATTGTGCCTTGAGGGGCTATGCTGTATAACTTAGAGAGAGGTGCCATCTCAGAGAATACAGTTTGTCCCCTCAACCCCCTTCTTCTATTTGGCCTGTACTGTGTCATACAGCCTTCCGTGCAACTGGCTGTTCTCAATGAGCCGGAATGGAGTCTGTCCGTAACGGGCCATCTCCCCTCCCCTCTGGTGTTCATAACAATAACCCAGGGTGCTGTAACTTCGCCACAGCTATTATCCACCCCCTCCCAACACACACACACACACACACACACACACACACACACACACACGCTCCGAACATCATAACCATTCCTCTGTAAAATTGGGACTGCACCCTTGATTCATTGCTGTTTATTTTGTCGGGAGCGTTAGGGAAAGCGTTAGGAGGGGTTTGAGTGTTTCTGTGGGAGCCTGCGGTACCTGCTGCACCATTAGCTCTGTAACGACACCACAATTACTGAGGCTGAGGCAGCCCTGCCTGTCAGAGGAGAGGAGCGCTATCAGGGCGGGAGGATGGGAGGAGTGACAGATGCTTGCCATCAACACAGGAGACGTTTCAAATCTCTATCGCTTTACCTTCTCCCATCCTCTATTCCACAAAATGATCTAACCTCATCAGAGACCTCTGTCCATCTTTACTAAGACAGAGGGAGATATATAAAGAGGGAGGGGGAGAAATGGGACAGGGAAAGGGTGGATAGAGAGATGGAGGGAGGGAGAGAGTGAGAAAAGAGGGTGGAAGGATAGAGAAAGACACAGAGAAAGGGTAGAGGGAGGGAAAGCGCTTTACTCTGCCAGTAAGAGGTAGATGCTATCTGTCCCAATGACATTTAGAGCATCATTGTAGCAGCATAACATCCCAGTCATCTGGTCTGGAGCCCACACCGTCTCTGAAAGGATTTCATGGATTTGTTACCCTCCCTCCCCTCTCCTTCTCTAGCAGGAGATTGGTTTACTATGGAGCGCCTGTGTGTGTGAGTGTGAGTAGGAGTGGGAGTGTGGCTTGTCTTGGCCCTGCCTGACGACCAGCGGTATGGCTCTTGCCTGCTGTTTGATGATGTGTGTGAGATGTGATGTGTGTGTGTCTGTGATGCTGGGGAGAGTGACAGTGGAGGGGCCATCAAATCAAATCAAATGTTATTTGTCACATGCGCCGAATACAAAAGGTGTTGACCATACAGGGAAATGCTTACTTACAGGCTCTAACCAACAATGCAGTTCATGAAATAGAGTTAAGAAAATTTTTACTAAATAAACTAAAGTAAAAGATCAAATAAAAAGACAATCAAATAACAATAATGAGTCGAGGTAATATGTACATGTAGGTAGTGGTAAAGTGACTATGTATAGATAATAAACAGTGAGTAGCAGCAGTGTAAAAACAAAGGGGGGGGGTCAATGCAAATAGTCCTGGTAGCCATTGATTAGCTGTTCAGGAGTCTTATGGCTTGGGAGTAGAGGCTGTTAAGGAGCCTTTTGGACCTAGACCTGGTGTTCCGGTACCACTTGCCATATGGTAGCAGAGAGAACAGTCTATGACTTGGGTGACTGAAGTCTTTCACAATTTTTTGGTCCTTCCTCTGACAGCGCCTAGTATATAGGTCCTGGATGGCAGGAAGCTTGGCCCAAGTGATGTACTGGGCCGTACGCACTACCCTCTGTAGCATATTATGGTCAGATGCCAAGCAGTTGCCATACCAGGCGGTGATGAAACCGGCCAGGATGCTCTCATTGGTGAAGCGGGAGAACGTTTTGAGGATCTGGGGACCCATGCCAAATCTTTTCAGTCTCCTGAGGGGGAAATGGTGTTGGCATGCCCTCTTCACGACTGCCTTTGTTTGTTTGTACCATGATAGATCATTGGTGATGTGGACACCAAGGACCTTGAAACTCTCGACCCGCTCCACTACAGCCACGTTGATGTTAATGGGGGCCCGTTCGACCCTCCTTTTCCTGTAGTCCACGATCAGTTCCCTTGTCTTGTTCACAATGAGGGAGAGGTTGTTGTTCTGGCACCACACTGCCAGGTCTCTGACCTCCTCCTTATAGGCTGTCTCATCATTGTCTGTTGCGTCATCAGCAAACTTAATGGTGGTGTTGGAGTCGTGCTTGTCCACACAGTCGTGGGTGAACAGGGAGTACAGGAGGGGACTGAGCACGCACCCCTGAGGGGCCCCAGTGTTGAGGATCAGCGTGGCAGATGTGTTGTTGCTTACTCTTACCACCTGGATGTGGCCCGTCAGAAAGTCCACGATCCAGTTGCAGAGGGAGGTGTTTAGTCCCAGGGTAATTAGGGATGAGATTTGTGGGCACTATGGTGTTGAAAGCTGAGCTGTAGCCAATAAACAGCATTCTCACTAGAGGTCAACCGATTATGATTTTCAACGCCGCTACCGATTATTGGAGGCCCAAAAATGCCGATACCGATTAGACGGCCGATTTTTTATATATATATATATATATATATATATATATATATATTTGTAATAATGACAATTACAACAATACTGAATGAACAACGAACACTTATTTGAACTTAATATAATACATACATAAAACCTAACCTAATCTAATCTAACCTAATCTAGTCTCAAATAAATAATGAAACATGCTCAATTTGGTTTAAAAACTGCAAAAACACAGTGTTGGAGAAGAAAGTAAAAGTGCAATATGTGCCATGTAAAAAAGCTAACGTTTAAGTTCCTTGCTCAGGACATATGAAAGCTGGTTCAATATTCTCAGTTTTTCAATATTCCCAGTTAAGAAGTTTTAGGTTGTAGTTATTACAGGAATTATGACGCGTCAACTATTTCTCTCTATACCATTTGTATTTCATATACCTTTGACTATTGGATGTTCTAATAGGCACTATAGTATTGCCAGACTAATCTCAGGAGTTGATAGGCTTGAAGTCATAAAGAGCGCTGTGAATCAAGCATTGCTTAGAGCTGCTGGCAAAAGCAGTAAAGTTTGAATGAATGCTTATGAGCCTGCTGTTGCCTACCACCGCTCAGTCAGACTGCTCTATCATATATCAAATCATAGACTTAATTATAATATAATAAACACAGAAATATGAGCCATTAGCATGGTCAAATCTGGAAACAATCATTTTGAAAACAAAATGTTTATTCTTTCAGTGAAATACGAAACCGTTTCGTCTAAATATAAGTCTAAATATTGCTGTTACATAGCACAATCTTCAAGGTTATGTTCATAATTATGTAAATTTCTGTCAAATTAGTTTGCAATGAGCCAGGCGGACCAAACTGTTGCATATACCCTGACTCTGCGTGCAAGGAACGCAAGAGAAGTGACACAATTTCCCTAGTTAATATTGCCTGCTAACATGAATTTCTTTTAACTAAATATGCAGGTTTAAAAATACATACTTCTGTGTATTGATTTTAAGAAAGGCATTGATGTTTACGGTTAGGTACATTCATGCAACAATTGTGCTTTTTTCACAAATGCGCTTTTGTTAAATCATACCCGTTTGGCGAAGTAGGCTGTTTGATGATAAATTCACAGGCACCGCATTGATTAAATGCAACGCAGGACAAGCTAGATAACCTAGTAATATCATCAACAGTGTGTAGTTAACTCGTGTGAAGATTGATTGTTTTTTCTAAGATACGTTTAATGCTAGCTAGCAACTTACCGTGGCTCCTTGCTGCAGATTACCGATTGTTATGAAAATTTGAAATTGTCCCTAATTAATCGGCGATGCCGATCTGGTCTGTTGGGGTGGTATGCGAATTGGAGTGTGTCTAGGTTTTCGGGGTGATGGTGTTGATGTAAGCCATGACCAGCCTTTCAAAGCACTTCATGGCTACAGACGTGAGTGCTACGGGGCGGTAGTCATTTCGGCAGGTTACCTTCACTTTTTTGGGCACCGGGACTATGGTGGTCTGCTTGAAACATGTAGGTATTACAGTCATCTGACCACTTCCGTATAGAATTATGATCAGATTTGCCAAATGGAGGGCAGGGGAGAGCTTTGCATGCTTCTCTGTATGTGGAGTAAAGGTGGTCGAGAGTTTTTTCCCCTCTGGTTACACAAATGGAGTAAAACTGATTTAATTTTGCCTGCATTAAAGTCCCCGGCCACTAGGCTTCTGGCTGAGCATTTTCTTGTTTGCTTATGGCCTTACACAGCTGGTTGAGTGTGGCCTTAGTGCCATCATAGGTTTGTGGCGGTAAATAGACGTCTACGAATAATATAGATTAAAATCTTCTAGGTAGATAGTGTGGTCTACAGCCTATCATGAGGTACTCTACCTTAGGCGAGCAATACCTTGAGACCTTGAGTCATCGCACACTAGCTGTTATTGACCAATAGACACCCTTCCCCACGTCTCGTCTTACCAGACGTAGCTGCTCTGTTCTGCCGATGCACGGAAAACCCAGCCAGCTCTATATTGTCCGTGTCGTCATTCAACCCCGACTCGGTGAAACATAAGATATTACAATTTTCAATGCCCCGTTGATAGGATTGTCTCAATCATAGATCATCCAGTTTATTCTCCAGTGATTGCACATTGGCCAATAGAACAGATGGTAGAGGTAGTTTGCCGACGAATTCTCACAAGGCACCCACTCTATATCTGTGTTTTATTCACACGAATGACGGGGATTTGGGCCTGGTTTAGGTGAAGCAGTATATCCTTCGCGTCAGACTCATTAAAGAAAAAATCCTCATCCAGTTTGAGGGGAGTAATCGCTGTTCTGATTTCCAGGAGCTCTTTCTGGTCATAAGAGACGGTAGCAGCAACAATATGTACAGAATAAGTAACAAACAAACAAACAGAGTAGCACAGTAGGTTAGGAGCCCGTAAAACGGCAACCATCCCCTCCGGCGCCATTGTATGGTGAAGAGGTTGTGTTGAAGCTGGGATGCTATGTCAGTCAAGGAGGCCAAAGGGGAGACGACAGCTGAAACACACACACACACACGGTCTCCCCATCCCCCCTCTTCAAAGCTCTAGGGTTCTTGACATTTAGAAGATCCAGTTACAGGGAGAGGCAGTAGATACAGTGCTTTAGTGTGTGAGCTGAGTGCATGTGTGTGTGTGTGTGTGTGTGTGTGTGTGTGTGTGTGTGTGTGTGTGTGTGTGTGTGTGTGTGTGTGTGTGTGTGCGTGCGCGTGTGTGTGTACTTTTGCTGCTTTATTTGAAAAGCTGGTCGTAAAACCAGTGAACTGGAGGCTCTTGGAGGCTGATTTCTTACACAAGACAACAAAAGAGTAGAAGGAGTTCAATAAAGAGGTGAATGGCAAATGGAAAGACACGTGTGTGAAAAGTCAACACACATCAGCTCTGTACAATGCTGAGTGGCAAAAGAGATTCCCTTTGATCTGAAACAAGACTCCCTGACTACGTCCTGAATGGCACCCTATTCCCTATAGTACACTACTTTTGTCCACAGCCCTGGTCAAAAGTAGTGTGCTCTGAAGGGAATAGGGTGCTGTTTGGGATCCAGACAAGGCCTGGCAATGGAACAGTTTGTTCTCTCAGAACATCAATCTCAACAAAGAGATTTGGTTCTGTGTTCAAGAGGGTCGAGAGAGCAGACAAAACAAGAGATAAGCATCTGAACAGGACGTACATTACTCCCCAGACCTTTCGATGTCTGTTACCTTTCTCGTTTTATACACAAAATAGGTTTCAGAGCCCTTTCTCTCCGCAGCTACTGTTGGAACTGAAACAGCCCTGGGATGGTTGAGGAACTTTCTTCATATAAAGCGGTAACACAGAAAATATTACATTTAGACCACAAAACCCAAGCCTTCTTAATGTCCTGAGGCACAGCTAGCTTTTATTGCTTGGGATATGTCCCTGAAATGCCCCCCCCCTGATCTGCCCACAACCCTCCCCTATCCCCAATCCCCCTACCCCACTGGTCTCCTCCAATGAAATTTTAATCAACAGTCTATGATGGAGTGGGGCCACTCAGACACTCCCGCTGTGTGATTGCTCTGCTCCCCCCACCCCTCCATCATCTCTGCACCTGTGTCAACCCCTCCCCCACTCCTTCTCTCCCCCTCCTTACAATACTTACAGTAGCCCCTCATTTCCCCCTCACCCCTGCCTCCCCTAGCTCTCCCCCTCTGCACACGTCCCGACACATTCTCTCACAGCAAAGCAATTAGCACTCGAACGTCACCCCCCACCTCTACTCCCGCCCTGATCCACTGCCACCTGGGCAGACTAATAAACATTAGGTTATAAAACGAATGAATAGCGCAGGCAGCAGCAGATAGACGCAGCATAGTGCAGAATAAGGAACATTTAAACAGCTGTTAGTGGGGACAAGGAAGATATGCCCTTTTAATTTGGGGGATAATTTAATCTGGTTTTTCTTGGCCCCTGGCCACTGACGCGTGGTTTGTGCATGTGCGGGGAGCGGGGATTGGGTGGGATACGGAGTGATATGATGGCTGGTTGGAAATGAACGTCTCTCCTGCCGTCACGCGCCAGACGGCCCTTCGCCAGGGTCATTTGTCAAGTCATGCGCTTGTCCTCCAACATGCAGCATTTATCGAGGGTATAAAAATGATGTGCTTACTTTCCACAATCCATTGCTGCAATTCCCACTGACATAGTAGTGCATCATATATGGAATAGAGTTCCATTCAGGGTGCAGATGAGGAGTCCATCTCCTGTTTGAGTGTGTTTCTGGATTAAAACCAGAAAGCAAGGCCTCGTTCATCCCACCAACCACACATTCACTACCTCCGCATTGGACAATTCTGAGCACCCTAACAGAAAAAAAGAATCAGCACTTGACTTTTGAATGTTGTTGACTTCTACAATACATATTTCCGATTTTTAATGACATCTCTTGGAGAGGCCACTTGTGAATATACTAGCCTACAGCACTTATGGCAGAGGTTTAATAAAAGGCATTTAGCATTACTCTAATATACACAGAGAACACTCAGATGTAGGATTGCATGGCATATCAGCATTACATCAATGCAAAGTCAGCAGATATAATTTCTAATCCTAACCTAACCCTAAATTATATCGAATTTACACACAGAAATATTTCAAAAGATCAACATTTTGATCAAGTGACAAACAAACAACCACCTGTCAAGGTCTTTGCCTCCTGATATATTATGCCACACTGCCTGGCCTGCACTGTGTACTGTAAGACAATCACACCATCGTGCATGGCCCCAGCCAAATCAATAGGAGGAAGAGAGAACGAGAGGGAGAAAAGACAGAGGTGTGGTCCCAGTTACCAGAAGGAGAGAGGAAGAGAGGAGGGGAGTGAAGAGGAGAGATAAGGGTAAGATGAGAGAGAGCAGCCTGATCTCATAGACTTGATGAAACTTAGTAAATGTAAATCCGGGACACTCAAAATACTATGAGATGTTATGTTTGGTACGGTTACATAAGACAGATGGTTACTTAAGGCAAACAACTAAAGTAGGGTGATTGGTCAAGGTGGACGGGTGGGCGTATAACGCAAACATCTAATAACCCAAAAGTCACAAGTTCAAATCTCATCACGGACTTTTTCATTTGAGCTAATTAGCAACATTTCAACGACTTACTACTTTTTTTAGCTACTTTGCAACTACTTAGCATGTTAGCCAACCATTCCAAGTTAATTTGGGGCTCTCAAGTGACGCAGCGGTCTAAAGCACTGCATCTCAGTGCTAGAGGTGTCACAACAGACCCTGGTTCGATTCCAGGCTGTATCACAACCGGCTGTGATTGAAAGTCCCATAAGGCAGCGCACAATTGGCCCAGCGTCGTCCGGGTTAGGGTTTGGCCGGGGTAGACTGTCATTGTAAATAAGAATTTGTTCTTAACTGACTTGCCTAGTTAAATAAAGGTTCATTTTTATTTATTTTTATAAACCCTAACCTTAACCCTAACCCCTAGCCTAGCTAATGTTAGCCATTCTAGCTAGGCTCAAATTCATAACATATAATTCGAAATGGGTGATGGAATCCACAAATGAATACAAACAGTACCATATGAAACATAACATATCATACTAAATGGAGTGTCTTGGATTTACCTACAGAATAATACGAAATGCTCTGAGACGAGGTTGGGGAGAGAGGAGAAAAGCACCTGACTGTGAGTGAAAATCAGGAATTCACAGCCACATTTGGCAACACCTAAAAATATCCCACTGCTGACACCACCTGCTGCATGCAAGGCCTCTCTCAGGAAATACACAGAGGTGTGTGTGTATGTGCAAGGGTGCGTGTGTGCGTGTGTGACTCCGTGTGTGTTCATGATTCCGTATGAAAATGTTTGATATTGCGTGTTTGTGTGTGCATGCATGCATTATTCCATGTGTGTGTGCATGCATGCATTATTCCATGTGTGTGTGCATGCGTGCATTATTCCATGTGTGTGTGCATGCGTGTAATTGTGTGTCTTATTACGCGTGTGTGTTACTTCCTATTGCCTGCCCTGCAGCCAGTGCAGAAGAGGGAAGTCAAATGGCCCGGACACTGAGAGAGCAGAGGGTTGTGGGGGACACGAGAAATAAGGAAGAGCGATTGCACTCAGAGGACTTGGCCCTATTAGTGGGCTAGCTTGAGCTCTGGGTGAATTATGGCCAAGCAGCAAATAACCCTCAGGCCATTCCAGTGTGTGTGTGTATGTGTGCTTCAGTCATATTGGCTTAGCTAGTGGGCTTAGTGTGACCATGCTTAGAGGGGGAATCAGGAATCAATACATCACTGTTATCCCCCCAATTCACTACGGCTGGGCCTGGGTTCATTTCTTTTGGATTCGCTAGTTATATAAATGGTGGTGGGAGTGGGAGTGGCTTTAGTGTATTGTGCATTGTCTGGCAGTGGCAGCCATGCTTGGGTTGTGATTCTGAGTAAGGAATGTCTGGTGTCTGGTGTAGTGTGTGTTAGTGATGTGATCTAAGTGCTGTAGGTATGTAGGAGGACAATTGTTGTAATTTGAAATGCCACAGAGTAGGGCTATGGTATTAAAATATATATATATATATTACAAATCGATATTTGGAGTCAAATATCAATATAATATTATCCAAAAATGTAACTGTATCAATTCCCCCCACATCACTACCACCGAGTAGGAACTGGTCTCATCTGGTGCGACATCAATTATGTCTGTCCTGTTTCATCTCTCCACATTCCTCCTTTGTCTGGCAAAACATGATAAAGCAGATTCATTCTGTTCTCTCGTTCAAATGATCAACTTCAGATCTCCATTCATTTCTGTCCACCCATAGTACATACAGCTTCAGTAATACTGTCTGATACATAGATATATTGTCTATGGTCTAATATCTGCCATCCAGATCAGCTCCGCATGCCAAATGTCTGTTTACAACATCAGTGATGTTGTGTGTGGCTGGCCAGTACAGTCAGTGGACCAGAGTTCAGTTTATACACAGGGCTTCATCCCTCCTTAGATGTGTGTGTGTGTGAGAGTTTCTCTGTTCAGTCATGTGGACCAGAGTTCAGTCTACACACAGGGTGCTGATCCCTCCTCAGCCTGAATGTGGATGTGACGAAGGGTGGCTAAGGATCAGGTCTGCTCTACATCTGTATCCTATCTCAGTAGGAGAACGCCTGGCCGGATGAGACAGCTGTAGGTCTGAATGGGAATCCCCCCATTCCATCCATTATCTGAGTGACTGGTTGAAGACTGCAGTACGCACACAACCCTTATTTAGTCACTCACTATCTGCATTAATTGACCATGAAAGTACCCAATAAATACACAGTTAGTGTTCATGTAATCTGGCTAAGTACTTTACTCGTAGGCAGATAGTTAAGCTCAGCTCTGGGGTTGAAGATTAGGGAGGACAGCAACACATTCATTACTGTGCTTCAATATTTACTTTTGCTTTCTTGCTGTCTATCAACACCAAGAGGGAGATACTATTTTAGTCCCCCATGGGCCCTCCTCCATTCCTCCGTTCCTCCTCTCTTCTCCTCCTATCCTCTCCTGTCAAATCTGTCTTTCTTTGTCTCCCTCCTGCACATTGCCACCAGGCTTCTGTCTGCTCTCCCCTACTCCTCTTCCTCCTCCTCTTCATCTCCTCTCTAGTCTTTGTCCCACGTGCACCCACCCACCCACCCACCCACCCACACACACACACACACACACACACACACACACACACACACACACACACACACACACACACACACACACACACACACACACACACACACACACACACACACACACACACACACACCAGGCTAGCTCCTCTGGGAGCGGGGAGGAAACAGACGGACAACAGCTCACACAGAGATGAGGAAAACACAGTGTCACCATCGCAGCGTGTCGGTTAAAGCCATTCACATTTTTAAGAGAAACAAGAGACAACGTCTTGACTGTGTCGGTGTGAATGTGGGTGTTCTATCAGCCTTTGTTTTAGAGGAAACTGTGGTGATGCGTTGATATCCAAGATGATTGCAGGGTCAAGTGAAACAGTAGTGGGTGTGGAATGGGTTGACATATTGATGAAATGAGTAAATTGTACATTATCCTTGTTGTACAATACTTAAAATATTGGAATAACCAGGTGTAAAAGGCTCATTTTTCCCTTCTTTAAACACCCTGAGTTGTTAGAAGTGGTGGTGGGATCCCGTGTTCGTGAGAGTGGTGGTGAAATTAGTTGTGGCTGAGCTGATGTCTTGTGACACATCTTGGCAGGACATAAGGGCTGCAGCGTTCAGGTTCATGAACAAAACCAGACAGGTTTATTATGACATCAGCACTTATCAAGCCAGGGGGAGAGCAGGGCTGAAACATACACACCTCAACCTAAATGTTAATGACACAGCACAGCACACACACACACACACACACACACACACACACACACACACACACACACACACACACACACACACACACACACACACACACACACACACACACACACACACACACACACACACACACACACACACACACACACACACACACACAGACACACACACACACACATATACAGACAAACATTTATAGAGATAGCTCTGCCATAAAAGTCATTCCTAGATATTAAATTCTCCTGGCAAAACCTCACAGACCCCTGTATAACCCCACAGTCAAACCTATTCTATATCCATATGAATTATTACAAGACACCATCTGTAGTCTATAATAATTCTACCCCATGGAGAAAAAGGATAATAAAGATGATTATTTTCAATATTGTGCTTCTATAAAATTCATCCCCTCCCAGGGCAGAGGAACAAAGCAAGGCTGATTCTATTCGGTGGTTGTCTGATAACTCTCTGTCTGACATAACCATAACCCCATCCGTGAAAATCGTATTTTCTAACTCCCCACAGGAACACGCCAAACTGAATAAGAAACTTCATGTATCCCGGTTCCCCTCCTGAATGAGGCCTAATGAAAACCCTCTGCTCTGGGCTCTGATGGGGAGCTGAAGGAGAGCATTTATGTATAGTCAATAATCAGGTGTGTGTGTATCTGTGTCTGTGTGTGTGCATGGCATGTGTGCATGTGTGTGTGTGTGCGTGCGTGCGTGCATGTGTGTGTGTGTGTGTAAAGCAGTGAATTGTGTAGTTAATAGTGAGATATGAGGCAGCATTCCAGCTAGGGGCCAGCTAGTCAGATCTCAGATCTCTGAGGCAGAACCAGCCGAGGGAGGCCAGGCAAGGGACAGGCCTACAGCTACATCAGGGTGGAGATGGTGCTGGAAACACAACAGCCTTCTCTGTAGTCTGTAATGTGACTGGACTGAAGGCCCTTTGATCAGTGGGACAACAACATGTGTTATCATACACAGAGGGATTATTTTATACAATACATTTATACTGTAAATCTAAGACATTGTTATCAATTTCCTTGTTGAGTTACCTAATTTTAGACAGAGGAAGCATAATTTTCAATGTACCTCAGTCACTACACAACCCCCTCCCCCCATACCGATAATAGCGTGTCTGAGAGAGAGAGGGGTTTCCAATTGCTGAGGTAAAACAGTAAAACAGGCCAGAGGCGACAGCCTGCCAGCCACACTGTTCTCTGATCCTGATCCATAGCCTCTTCTCTTCTACCGGTCTCAGCCAGTCTGTCCAGCCAAGGGTCAGGGGTCAGCCTGCTACCACCCAATTAAACCCAGCAGGACAGGGCAGAGCCACTCTGGACCTTGGAGAAGGGTGTGCCCTCCTCGCCTCCAGGGCCCATGTGACCACAGGGTCACCCAGAGTCCACCAACCAGTGGGGGAGCTCCTCGCTCAACGCTCGCTGCCTGCCGCATCATTAATGAACTGCCCGGAGGCGTCCGTGTGTGTGTGACACTGTGCCATCGGGAAGGTGGGCCAGCACAACACAGCGGAACACTTCAAAGAACTGAACAGTGAGTCAGAGTATTGTGGTGGACGACCGTGTCTGAGTCCAGACAGGATTAGCTTTCCTTTCCAAGTTGACTCGACTGAGTAAAGGAAAGTAGATTAGTGGGTCATAAAGGGTGGCTTTTTAAATGAGTATGTGTGTGTGTGTGAGATGTGTGGGTGTTTGAATGGTAACACTGAAGGACAGTGTGTGCGACCCTTCCATCTGCGTCCCCAAAACACACACACAGTGACTTCTAAGCCCTGACAGCGTGCAGCTGCAGCTGATGAATACATTCAGTTAATGGAAGGGGGGCTGTGCGTGTGTGTGTGTCAATCATCCTTTGCCTATGTTTGTGTGGGCTAGCCGACAGAGAGAGAGAGAGAGAGCTATTTCTGTTTGTGTACACACAAAACACACAAATACCCACTCAGTTGTGCTGGGGTCACCAGATCCATGGTTTGACGGTCAGAGCCAGGACAAAGCAGGGGAGAGTTAAGCCCATTCAGACGCTTTATCAGCAAACACGTGTCAGTCCAACAATGACCTCTTGATCCTTGCTGTCCCCCACCCACACAGCCAGCCATCACAGCCATCACCCACCCCCCTCCTCTCCCCGTCAATACAGCCGTCACTCACAAACACACTCATAAAGCTATACACACACAAACGCAGGCACGCACGCACACACACACTTGACATCTGAGACTACAGATTACCTCACTATATAGAGAGAGAGAGACAGAGAGAAAGTGAATGAGAGAAAGAGAGTGAGAGATAGAGACAGAGAGAAAGACAGAGAGAAAGAGAGTGAGAGATAGAGACAGAGAGAAAGACAGTGAGAGAAAGAGAGTGAGAGAAAGAGACAGAGACAGAGAGAAAGACAGTGAGAGAAAGAGAGAAAGAGAGTGAGAGAAAGAGACAGAGAGAAAGACAGTGAGAGAAAGAGAGAAAGAGAGTGAAAGAAAGAGACAGAGAGAAAGAGAGTGAGAGAAAGAGAGAAAGAGAGTGAGAGAAAGAGAGAAAGAGAGTGAGAGAAAGAGACAGAGTGAGAGAAAGAGGCAGAGAGAGAGTGAGAGATAGAGACAGAGAGAAAGAGAGTGAGAGATAGAAACAGAAAGGAAGAGAGTGAGAGAAAGAGAGTGAGAGAAAGAGACAGAGAGAACGGGACAGAGAAAAAGAGAGTGAGAGATAGAGACAGAGAGAAAGACAGTGAGAGAAAGAGAGAAAGAGAGTGAGAGAAAGAGACAGAGTGAGAGAAAGAGGCAGAGAGAAAGACAGTGAGAGACAGAGAGAAAGAGAGTGAGAGAAAGAGACAGAGAGAAAGAGAGTGAGATATAGAGACAGAGAGGAAGAGAGTGAGAGAAAGAGACAGAGTGAGATAAAGAGGCAGAGAGAAAGAGAGTGAGAGATAGAGACAGAGAGAAAGACAGTGAGAGACAGAGAGAACGAGAGTGAGAGAAAGAGACAGAGTGAGAGAAAGAGACAGAGAGAAAGAGAGTGAGAGAAAGAGAGTGAGAGATAGCGACAGAGAGAAAGAGACAGAGAAAAAGAGAGTGAGAGATAGCGACAGAGAGAAAGAGAGTGAGAGATAGAGAAAGAGAGTGAGAGAAAGAGAGAGAGATGGAGAGTGAGAGAAAGAGAATGAGAGAAAGAGACAGAGAGATAATGTTAGCATGTTTCCCATGCCAATAAAGCCCTTTGAATTGAACTGAATTGAAAGAGAGTGAGAGATAAAGAGAGAGAGAGATAGAGACAGAGAGAGAGTGAGAGAAAGAGACAGAAAGAGAGTGAGAGTAGTAAACAGCCCATTGACAGCGGCAAAGCCTTTGTGCAATGTTATATTTTGCCCCAAACAAGCGAGGGATTGAGAGCCAGTCAAAACAGCATTCACTGCTCAACAAAAACGAGCATTTGATTCACTGTTTTCTCTCTGTTTACAGCCGCCTCCACAGTATATCCTCTTTTCTTTTTGTAATGTTTGGGTAAATGCATTTGTTCTGCTGGCAGGTAAGGGCACAACAGAGGTCCCTCGACATAATGGGAGTAGTGGATAACAAAGCAAGCAACCTTTCATTGACAGAACAGTAAGCAAGCACACTCACAACAACCCAGCATTACAGTATTGTGTTGGGACATCGTGTAAGGTTCTCCTTACACAAGCTGAAGGAATGGCTTTGTGATAACCATTCTCACTGTGCGTCCGCATAGAACTGACTCACTGAGCTGACTGACCCATCCACAGGACTGAAGAGTCATGGTGGTGGTGTTGTAGTGGAACTAAAGGCAGGGGATTGTTTGGGGTGGGGGGTGGGGGAAGCATTAGTGGGGAGCACCTCAAACATAGGTTCATCCAGAAGAGGCTGGTAGTGATCTGAGCCCAGTCAGTAAACTGGGGAGGAGAGAAGGAGAGACAGAGAGATTGAGCGATTGAGAAAAGGAGAGAGAGAGAGCGAGAGAGAGAGAGAAGAGAGAGAGAGAAGAGTGGAGGAGAGAGATCAGTTTAGCATCAAGAGATAGAGCTTCAAACAGCAGAGAGAAAGTCAGATCCCTGAGAGTCAGATCCCTGTCTTCCTTTAAAGGGATTTAGTGGGGGTGGGGGGAGCTTCAGCCTCTGTTTATCTTTGTATGGTAGCAGCTAATGTTCTAATGTGGGCCAGCCTGGCAGCTCTGGGGTAATCTAATCAGGATACAGCCATTTTCATTAAACCGCCCAGCCGGGATTACTCCCCCTCACAAGCCGATTGAAAGGGGACCCAGGGTTAACAGCTTGTTATAGGATTGGGGTGTGGGGGGGACACTGAGCTGAGTGAGGGATGCTAGGCTAGCTAATGGTGTGGCTGTTGTGATGGTGTGTGTGGCTGTGGTGGTGGTGTTGGTGTGGCAGGGGGTCCTATGCCAGGCTAATCTTCATTAGGCACTGCTATGAGAGGAGGAGAGAAAGGGGCCAGACAGGGGATACAACACTCAGACAAAGACAAAACAAGAGGGGGGAGTGGCTTAAAACAAACAAAGAGCAGGGAGGACTGAGGTAGAGACAAAGGGAGAGAGATGGATAGAGAGAAGGAGAGAGGGAAAGGAAGGAAGGGGCATCAGGGGAGAGGATAGGAGGGGTAGAGAGGGAAAGAGATGGAGGGGATTGAAAGATGGAGAGAAGAGGGGAGGAAGATAGATAGGGAGAGGAGGGGAATGAAGAGAGGGAAAGAGATGGAGGGGATTGAAAGATGGAGAGAAGAGGGGAGGAAGATAGATAGGGAGAGGAGGGGAATGAAGAGAGGGAAAGAGATGGAGGGGATTGAAAGATGGAGAGAAGAGGGGAGGAAGATAGATAGGGAGAGGAGGGGAATGAAGAGAGGGAAAGAGATGGAGGGGATTGAAAGATGGAGAGAAAAGGGGAGGAAGATAGATAGGGAGAGGAGGGGAATGAAGAGAGGGAAGCGTTTTGTTTCACGGGGACGAGGTGGGTCAGTCAGTGTCGGTTGGTCCTCTGGGCTCTGGTTGTATTGAGATCTCAGGTTACAACACTGTTCTGTTCCAGTCAGTGGGCATGTGACTGATAGGCCCTGTTCAGCCTTGTTCAACCAATCACTGAGTCCATTTCCCTGTCAGCAGTCTTATCAGCCTGCTGGCACTGGGCCACAGCAACACACCACACAGCCCAGGCTGGGATAAATGACTTCAGGTTAAGCCTCAGCTATACTGTACATACAGGGCAGACAGGATGGTTAGTTACCTCCTATTACCTCTATAAGAGCTGACAGCTTAACATGCTGCAGTCCCAGTAACCGGATTAACCGTAAGAAGAACAAATCTAAATTCAATGGTCTTCATTTAGATTGTAGTCTAAATGCTGAGTAATAGTGATGGTGGTAAAACATGATTCACTGCATTACCGCAGTCCAGCCCCCGTCAGTTGTAAAATGTCACTGACTCACTGAGTTCATTGGAGGACCAAGTCCAGGAATCAGGAATGTCCTTTCTTTAGGTTCAGGTTCAGGTCCAGGAACCAGGAATGTCCTTTCTTTAGGTTCAGGTTCAGGTCCAGGAACCAGGAATGTCCTTTCTTTAGGTTCAGGTCCATGAACCAGGAATGTCCTTTCTTTAGGTTCAGGTTCAGGTCCAGGAACCAGGAATGTCCTTTCTTTAGGTTCAGGTCCATGAACCAGGAATGTCCTTTGTTTAGGTTCAGGTCCAGGAACCAGGAACGTCCTTTCTTTAGGTTCAGGTTCAGGTCCAGGAACCAGGAATGTCCTTTCTTTAGGTTCAGGTCCATGCAACGTTCTCTGCTTCACGGAAACATGGCTAACTGGAGAGACGCAATCCGAAGCGGTGCAGCCAGCGGGTTTCTCCACGCATCGCGCCGACAGAAACAAACATCTTTCTGGTAAGAAGAGGGGCGGGGGCGTATGTCTTATGGCCAACGTGACATGGTGTGATGAAAGAAACATACAGGAACTCAAATCCTTCTGTTCACCTGATTTAGAATTCCTCACAATCAAATGTAGACCGCATTATCTACCAAGAGAATTCTCTTCGATTATAATCACAGCCGTATATATCCCCCAAGCAGACACATCGATGGCTCTGAACGAACTTTATTTAACTCTCTGCAAACTGGAAACGATTTATCCGGAGGCTGCATTCATTGTAGCTGGGGATTTTAACAAGGCTAATCTGAAAACAAGACTCCCTAAATTTTATCAGCATATCGATTGCGCAACCAGGGGTGGAAAGACCCTGGATCATTGTTACTCTAACTTCCGCGACGCATATAAGGCCCTGCCCCGCCCCCTTTCGGAAAAGCTGACCACGACTCCATTTTGTTGATCCCTGCCTACAGACAGAAACTAAAACAAGAAGCTCCCACGCTGAGGTCTGTCCAACGCTGGTCCGACCAAGCTGACTCCACACTCCAAGACTGCTTCCATCACGTGGACTGGGAGATGTTTCGTATTGCGTCAGACAACAACATTGACGAATACGCTGATACGGTGTGCGAGTTCATTAGAACGTGCATTGAAGATGTCGTTCCCATAGCAACGATTAAAACATTCCCTAACCAGAAACCGTGGATTGATGGCAGCATTCGTGTGAAACTGAAGGCACGAACCACTGCTTTTAATCAGGGCAAGGTGTCTGGTAACATGGCTGAATACAAACAGTGCAGCTATTCCCTCCGCAAGGCTATCAAACAAGCTAAGCGCCAGTACAGAGACAAAGTAGAATCTCAATTCAACGGCTCAGACACAAGAGGTATGTGGCAGGGTCTACAGTCAATCACGGACTACAGGAAGAAACCCAGCCCAGTCACGGACCAGGATGTCTTGCTCCCAGGCAGACTAAATAACTTTTTGCCCGCTTTGAGGACAATACAGTGCCACTGACACGGCCTGCAACGGAAACATGCGGTCTCTCCTTCACTGCAGCCGAAGTGAGTAAGACATTTAAACGTGTTAACCCTCGCAAGGCTGCAGGCCCAGACGGCATCCCCAGCCGCGCCCTCAGAGCATGCGCAGACCAGCTGGCCGGTGTGTTTACGGACATATTCAATCAATCCCTATACCAGTCTGCTGTTCCCACATGCTTCAAGAGGGCCACCATTGTTCCTGTTCCCAAGAAAGCTAAGGTAACTGAGCTAAACGACTACCGCCCGTAGCACTCACATCCGTCATCATGAAGTGCTTTGAGAGACTAGTCAAGGACCATATCACCTCCACCCTACCTGACACCCTTGACCCACTCCAATTTGCTTACCGCCCAAATAGGTCCACAGACGATGCAATCTCAACCACACTGCACACTGCCCTAACCCATCTGGACAAGAGGAATACCTATGTGAGAATGCTGTTCATCGACTACAGCTCGGCATTCAACACCATAGTACCCTCCAAGCTCGTCATCAAGCTCGAGACCCTGGGTCTCGACCCCGCCCTGTGCAACTGGGTACTGGACTTCCTGACGGGCCGCCCCCAGGTGGTGAGGGTAGGCAACAACATCTCCTCCCCGCTGATCCTCAACACTGGGGCCCCACAAGGGTGCGTTCTGAGCCCTCTCCTGTACTCCCTGTTCACCCACGACTGCGTGGCCATGCACGCCTCCAACTCAATCATCAAGTTTGCGGACGACACAACAGTGGTAGGCTTGATTACCAACAACGACGAGACGGCCTACAGGGAGGAGGTGAGGGCCCTCGGAGTGTGGTGTCAGGAAAATAACCTCACACTCAACGTCAACAAAACTAAGGAGATGATTGTGGACTTCAGGAAACAGCAGAGGGAACACCCCCATCCACATCGATGGAACAGTAGTGGAGAGGGTAGCAAGTTTTAAGTTCCTCGGCATACACATCACAGACAAACTGAATTGGTCCACTCACACAGACAGCATCGTGAGGAAGGCGCAGCAGCGCCTCTTCAACCTCAGGAGGCTGAAGAAATTCGGCTTGTCACCAAAAGCACTCACAAACTTCTACAGATGCACAATCGAGAGCATCCTGGCGGGCTGTATCACCGCCTGGTATGGCAACTGCACCGCCCTCAACCGTAAGGCTCTCCAGAGGGTAGTGAGGTCTGCACAACGCATCACCGGGGGCAAACTACCTGCCCTCCAGGACACCTACACCACCCGATGCTACAGGAAGGCCATAAAGATCATCAAGGACATCAACCACCCGAGCCACTGCCTGTTCACCCCGCTGCCATCCAGAAGGCGAGGTCAGTACAGGTGCATCAAAGCTGGGACCGAGAGACTGAAAAACAGCTTCTATCTCAAGGCCATCAGACTGTTAAACAGCCACCACTAACATTGAGTGGCTACTGCCAACACACTGTCAATGACACTGACTCTACTCCAGCCACTTTAATCATGGGAATCGATGGGAAATGATGTAAATATATCACTAGCCACTTTAAACAATGCTACCTTATATAATGTTACTTACCCTACATTGTTCATCTCATATGCATACGTTGATACTGTACTCTATATCATCGACTGCATCCTTATGTAATACATGTATCACTAGCCACTTTAACTATGCCACTTGGTTTACATACTTATCTCATATGTATATACTGTACTCGATATCATCTACTGTATCTTGCCTATGCTGCTCTGTACCATCACTCATTCATATATCCTTATGTACATATTCTTTATCCCCTTACACTGTGTATGACAGTAGTTTTTTTTGGAATTGTTAGTTAGATTACTTGCTCGTTATTACTGCATTGTCGGAACTAGAAGCACAAGCATTTCGCTACACTCGCATTAACATCTGCTAACCATGTGTATGTGACAAATAAAATTTGATTTGATTTGATTTGATTTGATTTGATTTGAACCAGGAATGTCCTTTGTTTAGGTTCAGGTCCAGGAACCAGGAATGTCCTTTCTTTAGGTTCAGGTCCATGAACCAGGAATGTCCTTTGTTTAGGTTCAGGTCCAGGAACCAGGAATGTCCTTTCTTTAGGTTCAGGTTCAGGTCCAGGAACCAGGAATGTCCTTTCTTTAGGTTCAGGTCCATGAACCAGGAATGTCCTTTGTTTAGGTTCAGGTCCAGGAACCAGGAATGTCCTTTCTTTAGATTCAGTTTCAGGTCCAGGAACCAGGAATGTCCTTTGTTTATGTTCAGGTCCAGGAACCAGGAATGTCCTTTCTTTAGGTTCAGGTCCCAGGGACAATGAGTGACAGTCCAGCCTGTTACAGTGTGTCTCTGAGTAACGCTGTGAGGCTGTGAGCACGAAGTTACATGAGAACTAGCTACTATAATTACATCGCTCTCTTTACTGTGTCCCTGACTGACTGCAGTATGAGACAGCCATACTGTAGGTTGACGAGGGAGTCAGCTTTCCCCTGTGCTCTGTCTGTTATGTTGCAGTACCGCGTGAGTGTGTGCAGTCGGAGTAGTTTAGGTTGCACATTTCTGAACACATCCATGTGGGCCAGCCAAAATGCTCAGCAGTCAGTGACAGTGAGAGGAACCAAGGCATTTTCCACAGAATATTGCTGATCTGTATCAGGCCAGTTCCTATTTGTTCACAACAAGCATGTATGTTGAGTCATTTGTTTGGAGATTGTTTTAGAACTAAAACACATGTTTCTGTAAACGGAGTACTAAAATGGATTCAGCTGCAATAACCTCAGCGATGACATAGAATACAAAAGTGCAGGGGCCTTGACGTGATGCAGTGACACAGCTCCTCCATTGTGGGGCCCAGCTCAGTGACACAGCTCTTCCATTGTGGGGCCCAGCTCAGTGACACAGCTCCTCCATTGTGGGGCCCAGCTCAGTGACACAGCTCCTCCATTGTGGGGCCCAGCTCAGTGACACAGCTCCTCCATTGTGGGGCTCAGCTCAGTGACACAGCTCATCCATTGTGGGGCCCAGCTCAGTGACACAGCTCATCCATTGTGGGGCCCAGCTCAGTGACACAGCTCATCCATTGTGGGGCCCAGCTCAGTGACACAGCTCCTCCATTGTGGGGCCCAGCTCAGTGACACAGCTCCTCCATTGTGGGGCTCAGCTCAGTGACACAGCTCATCCATTGT